>NC_046294.1:46195274-46501680 GCF_004115265.2 Rhinolophus ferrumequinum | reverse complement strand
TCTCTGAACTATGTTATTGGAGTACATGTGTCATATATTGGGAAAGCTGAGTCCGTGTGTTTTTTTGCTATATTTAAAAACCAAATAGTTTGCTTGAATCGTATTGCTACAGCAGAAACAATTAAGAGAAATGTGAGGTTCATAAATTTCATAAATAAGATCCTAAGAATTCTTCCTATAATGATGGCATGGCATTCTATACCTATTTACTGATGATATATATTGCTTGCACTCAAAATCTTCATTGCTCATTTGGGAAATCTGGTGAATCAGGTAGAAATCTACATACTTAGAAAGGGTATCATGAACTAAAAGCCTCAAAAAAAGCAGCCTTCCATAGACCTTATTCTAATTATACAAACAGACTTGAAGAGGACATGAAATCTAGAATAAGAATTACATTTTAAACTCTCTCCTTTCCTGGAATATCAGGTAGGAATAAAAGAGATACCTGTTTTCCACAATAGACAGATCAGTACTTTGGGACTATAGTATAAAGGAAATGTTCCTAAAATTATATCTAGAAGCGCAGTACTACCTTGGTTTTTTTCAAACGTCTCCATTGACGAACATTTTGGTTTACGAACGCCGTAAACCTGGAAGTAAATGCTTCGGTTTTCGAACATGCCTCAGAAGTTGAAGACGTCAGGCAGCTTCTGTTGGGTGCAAGATCCTGAGGCCTACCTGTCGGCTGTTTTTGAAAGTTTCAGAACTCGAACCATCTTCCGGAACGGATTATGTTCGAAAACCGAGGTACCACTTCAGTTACTTTTTTATATGTATTTACTAGCCTGTATCTGAATTCTTTTGAAGTTTCCTCATGAGAATCATGTCTGCTGAGTCAAAGTTGCCATAAGTAGCTCCCCAGAATCCATAAAAATAATGTGGCTATTTTATTTTGCCACTTTATAAGGCATAAATAAATCTTACTTTTGGATTTGCATCTACATCACTTATGAGAAATTTTATATAATTAATCTCTTGATTCTGTGGATAGTATCATATTAACTACGTAGACTAAATTTTATTATACTACTTTACTAATCATAGAATATATAAGTAAGATTTTTCTTGTTTTTTTAACATGTTAACATATTTCTTTCACTGTATCTATGTTTTATCATAGAGGAGTGTGTTTTAACTGACTCCATAAAAAAAGAAAAGAAAAGAAAGGCCACAGAGATGTGTATAGTAATGCTGAGTAAGGTTGGTGATGACCTGACTATATCATATTAATTTAGAAAGACTGCAATACTTCAAAAATTTAAATGCTATGGAGATGGACTAAAACACTGTAAATATGAATTGATATAGTTAATAACAATGGTGACAATATTGATAATAATGATAATCATAGTGACAGTATTGATTATGCTAAATAAGAAAACGAAACCCTTGACAAGAGTTCAATTTTGTTTTCTTTTTCTGCGCTTATATTATAACATAAGGCAGGAAGATGTGTGCTATTGTAGATGAGGAGTACTGGCTATTGCCCTCAAGAAATAAGTGAGAAAAACATAGAGAATGAATAGTAAATGTTACAATGATTGATTGGATGTACACTTGTCTGAGCAGGAAAAACTCAAGAAGAAAATTGCCTAAAAATAGTACTCTGCAAAATAACTCATCGTTAAATAAATACATAGTCAGATTGGGCATTAGTACACTCATTATGAAAATGGTAGATATTAACTGCGGTACATATAAATGTCAAAATTAAAAATGATGCAGGATTGTATGCTAATGTATACAAAAGCAGAAGACAAAAGGAGGAGATACTGTCTTGAAAGAAATTTCAAATAAAACAATAGATCTCTTTAATAAACTTAGGGAAACAAACATATGCTTTTAAAATGTCTTACATATTATTTGACTGGAAAAGTGCAATAATCATCCTCACATGAGTCCTTGACCTAGGGATATGATACAATCTTTACTAATGTATATACTTTACAAAATAGTATCATTTGCCAAATAATTACAAAATTTAAAGATTTCTTCACAAGAATAAGTTTAAGATGACAGTGTTACTATATCTATGGATTAAAGAAGACACAGACTGGCTAATTTTTATTGGATTAATTAGCACTTTTGAAAATGAATTTTCTGTCTGAGAATTCATTATTCTCAGACTAAATGTAATTAGTATAATATAACTAAATGGACTTATTCAGACTAAATGTAAATTATGTGTATTTTTGACACAGGGATGGTTATCTGTACAGAATGAAGCACACCATCAATGTTTCATTGTTCCTATTTAGGTACATTTGAACATAGACTCCCCTGAAGTCTTCCAATCTAATTCAGCATATGAGTGTAGGTATAAGATCATAGGGAGATAGATGGCCATTGCCAGAGAAGGTAATTAATTTTTTGTTCTCTAACCATTAGGAATTAATCCTAAATGGTTAATTTGGCAGGAACATTTATCTTTAGTTTATCATTTGTTATCACACAACAATAACAGCAACAATAACAACAACAACAACAACAACAACAAAATAGCACCTGGATCCAAGATGGTGGAGTAGATAAACACTGTGCCTGCTTCCTTCCTGAACACCTGAAAATCACAACTAAATTATAGAACAACCAATGTGGAGATTCCTCTGAAATCTAGCTGAACAGAATGTTTATAACTATGGTATATAAAGAAGAAGCCACATTGAGACCAGTAGGAGAGGCGGCAACGCAAAACAGGCTGGCACCAAACCTTTATATGGAGGTTGAGAATTAGGAATAGTATCTTGGTCACAGAGGTTTCCCCATAGGAGCAGGGACACCACTCCCACACTACGATCCCCAGCCCCACACCGGGCTCTCCAGCCTGGAGTACTGGTGCCAGGAAGTACACCATCTATCTGTACAACAGCCAGTACAACATCTGGCTATAAAAAACAGTGAGGATTCTGACTATCTGGGTGGGACAGAAGGCTGAGGAAAACCCAGGTGTCCTCTTAAGGGGCCCACACACAGACTCACTCACTCGCTGGCACTCACCTTGAGCTCCAGCAGAGGGATGGTGGTATGGGGGTGTCAGAGGCAGTGGTGTGTGGTTTCAGGATGAGGGCTGGAGGACAGTTGCCGTTTTCCCTGTGAGGGGAACTGCTCCCATATAGCCGGCAGGCAGGAGCCATCTTTCCTGAGTTGAGCCCTCCACCACAGGGCCAAATCTGAATATGATTGGTCTGTTGAGCTCTGCTAGTCCACCCTGCTGACTTACTGGGAACCTGCCCTACACACCTCTACGAATGCTGGAGACACTTTCTCCAGGAGCACCCAGTCCTACCTGAATTGCACTTTTTTTGAAAACTATGAGTGTCCCAAAGCAGTACACCCAAAGGGCAGTCTCAACAGGCACGAAAGCCTGATGAGTGAATCCCACTCAGTAGGATAAGCTCCGCAGCACAGTAGTCTGTAAGCTGTGGACGTGGCCAAACCTTACAGCCAATCAGCCTGAGATTCAATCCCACATACTAATGTGCCAATAGCAATCAAGGCTGAAGTATAACAGGAGAACACATACAACCCACACAAGGGACATCCTGGAGCACTAACAGCAGGTGACCAGGGAGACTGTGCCAGGGCCCCACAGGGCACCTGCTACAGAAGGTCATGTGGCCAAGACTGGGAGACATAGTAGATATCCCTAATACATAAAAATAAACACAGAGAGGCAGCAAAAATGAGGAAACAAAGAAATGTGTCCCAAATGAAAGAAAAGGAGAAAATCTAGACAAAGAATGAAACAAAATGGAGGCAAGCAACCTACCAGATACAGAGTTCAAAACAATGATTATAAGGATTCTCAAGGAACTTAGTGAGAACTTCAGCAAAGAGATAGCAAGCATAAGAAGGGACATAGAACCCATCAAAAAGAACCAGTCAAAAGTGAAGAATACAATAACCGAAATGAAGACTGAACTAGAAGGAATCACTAGCAGATTAGTTTAAACAGAGGATTGAAACAGTGATTTGGAAGACAAGGTAGCAGGAAACACCAAATCAGAACAGCAAAAAGAAAAATGAATTAAAAAACATGAGCGTTGTTTAAAAGACCTCTATGAAAACCTCAAGCATAATAACATTTGCATCATAGGGGTACCAGGGAAGGAGAGAGAAAACAAGGGATTGAGAACATATTTGAAGAAATAATGACTGAAAACTTTCCTAATCTGACAAAGGAAACACACATAGAAGTCCAGGAAGCACAGAGTCCCAAATAAGATGAACCCAAACAGGTCCACACCAAGATTATAATTAGAATGGCAAAAATTAAAGACAAAGAGAGAATCCTAAAGGAAGCAAGAGAAAGGCAATTAGTAACTTAAAAGGGAACTCCCATAAGATCGTCAGCTGATTTCTCAACAGAAACTTTGCGGGCCAGAGGAATTGGTACAAAATATTTAATGTGATGAAAAGCAAGGGCCTACAACCAAGACTACTGTACCCAGTAAGGCTATCATGTAACATCAAAGGACAAATAAAGAGCTTCCCACACAAGAAAAAGCTAAAGTGATTTCATCACCACCAAATGTGTACTACAAGGAATGTTAGAAACTTCTTTAAAATTAGAAAAAAGGCCCAAACTATGAATAATAAAGTGGCAATAGCTACATATCTATCAATAATTTCTTTAAAAGCAAATGGATTAAATGTTCCAATCAAAAGACATTGGAGGGCTGAATGGATAAGAACACAAAACCCTGACATGTGCTGCCTACAAGGGAATCACTGCAGATTGAAAGACACATACAGACAGAAAGTAAAGGAATGGAAAAAGATATTTCATGAAAATGGAAATGAAAAAAAAAAGAAAAAAGCTGGGGTAACAATACTTAACACCAGACAAATAGACTTTAAAACAAAGGCTATAACAAGAGACAAAGAAGGACCCAATCATATGACTTCTGAGTATTTATCTTAAGAAACCCAAAATGCTACTTTTAGGAGACATGTGCATCCATACATTCATTGCAGCATTGTTTGCAATGGCTAAGCTGTGGAGGCAGCCAAGGTGTCTGTCAATGGAAAATGTATAAAAAGGAGGTGGTTCATATATACAATTAAATGTTGCTCAGCCATGGAAGGGAATGGGTTCTTGCCATCTGTGTGACATGGATGGACCTGGAGGGTATTGTGCTGAGTGGAGGGTTAAGAGAGAGAAAGGCAGATGCAGTGTGATTCCTCTTATATGTGGAATCTAAAGAATAAAATAAACAAACAAACAGAAACAAACTCATAGATACAGAAAACATTTTGATGGTTGCCAGATGGGAGGGCGGTTGGGAATATGGGTGAATAAAGGAGAAGGGATTAAGAAGTACAATTTGGTTGTTACAAAGTAGTTATGGGGTTGTAGGTTATAGCATAAGGAATATAGTAAATAATATTTTAATAATTATGTATTGTGTCAGATGGGTACTAGGTTTCTTGGGGTGATAGATGGGGTGTTGGGGGACAGGGTGGAAAAGGTGAAGGGATTAAGTAGTAAAAATTGGTAGTTATAAAATAGTCATGGGGATGTGAAGCATAGGAAATATAATCAATGATATGGCAATAACTATGTATAGTGCCAGGTGGGTACTAGACTAGTCTCAGGGATCATTTCTTAAATTATATACATGTCTAACCACTATGCCCTACACCTAAAATTAATATAAAGATGTAAAAGCAGGGGGAAATGTGAAGGGGAATAACAAGTCCAAATTTCCAGGTATAAAACAAAAGTCAAGGTGCTGTAATATAGAGCATAAGAAATATAGTCAGTAATGTGGTAATAGCATAGTATGGTGTCAGGTGGTTGCTGGACTTAGCATGGTGATCACTTTAGGTATATAAATATTGAATAACTATGGTATATCCCTGAAACTAATATAATATGTTAGCTCTAATTTTAATAAAAAGCTTTAAAAAGATCTAAACCCTCAACCACTTAGATTTTAAATATATATATTTATATTTATAAGGATTTCATAAAAAAAAGAAAAGAAAAACTATAATTTCAAACTATTTTGTAAGTCTTGAAAATCAGAATGTTATATATAAGCATTCATGGAATGTGGCCAGATCAATACAATGGAGTATGTTCATGGCCTCACACTCTACTCTCTCATTATTAAACCAGAGATAATAAAAATAAATAAACTAAAAATGTAACTAAAAAAATTAGAAATAGAAGAATAAAAGAAATCCAAATAAGCAGAAATGTGTAAGAAAGATAAATACAGCAATTTATGAAATAGAAAATAAAGCATACTTGATTAATCCAAGTGTTTTCAATATTTTTAAAGGCTAACAAAATTGAAATACTTTTCACTATCAAAATCAGGAAAAGAAGAAATACAAACAAATAATGTTAGAAATGAAAAAGGGATACGAACATATTGTGGAGCAGATTTAAATGGAATAAAATAATATTGCATGTTGATAAATGTAAACATATGATAAATAGATGTTTTTTCTGAAAATTGCTAAAATTGATTAAATAAATTATACATATGAACACACACACACACACAAAATAGTGGTACGTTTATACAATGGAGTATTATTCTCCCATAAAAAAGAATGAAATTTTACCATTTGCAACAACATGGATGGACCTAGAGGATATAATGCTAAGTGAAATAAGTCAGACTCTGCGAAAGACAAATACATATGATCACACTTATATGTTGAATCTAAAGAGCAGAATAAACAAACAAACAAAACAGAAATAGACTCATAGATACAAAGAGCAAACTGATGGTTGCTACATGGGTGAGAAAGGTGAAGAGATTAAGACGTACAAATTGGTAGTCACAAAAATAGTCATGGGGATATGAAATACAGTATGGGGAATATAGTCAATGACATTTTAAAAACTATATATGGCATCAGATGAGCACTAGAATTATTAGAAGGATCACTTCATAAATTATATAAATGCCTAACCACTGTGCTGTATACCTGAAACTAATATGAAATAATGTGGAATGTCATATATATATATATATGTGTGTGTATACATATTCATGGTATGTAAAGTACAGCATAAGGCGTATAGTCAATGATATTGTAATAGCTATGTACGGTATCAGATGGGTAGTAGGCTTGTTGGGGTTATCACTTTTTGAGGTGTGGAAATGTCTAGTCATTATGTTGTTCTGCAGAAAGCAGCATTTTTTAAATAAAATTTAAAAAACCAGCAAAAGGAAATACAAGTAAGACTTAATCATGTATCTGTTAGACAAATAACAACACAACAGAGAATAAGAGAGAGGGAGAGAGCGAGAGAGACAGAGAGGATAGCAGACAGAGAGGGAGGGAGAGATAAAGGAAGAAAGGAAGGTAAGGAAGGAAGAAAGGAGGAAAGAGGGAAGGAAAGATGGGAGGAAGTGCAGACCTTGTGAAAAAATTATTCACTTAATGTGAACCCTGAGAAGGAATTTATCTAATGAGATGAACTTCCCATGGTCAACTGAGGGCCCAAATTTTATAAATAATAAGAGCCTAGTGGCCATTTGCTGACAGGGGCTTCTCAGGTACTCTGTATGCAGAAAAGAACCTCAGACTGAACTCGGGGCTTCCTGCACTATACTATGCCCCACTTGTTTATGCCATCTGAGTTAACAACTGCAGGGAAGCCCTGGTTTTGTCTTTCTACCAATGGATTGAGATCTGCCCTGTCCAATCAGAACTGCACACTTTGGATACCTCATTTACATAAAACAAACCTAATTGGGAAACTGTGTGGGGAACTTTCACTATAAAAGTACCATATGATCTCACTTATTTGCGGATTCTAAAGAAAAGAATAAGTGAATGAACTAATCAGAAACAGTTTTGGAGACAAAGAGGAAAAACTGAGGGTTGCTAGATGGGCGGGAAGGGTGGGGGGTGGGGGGGAGGGTGAGGGAATTGGAGGGCAGTCGGTGACCACAGGATGGCCACGGGTTTGAAAATTAATCTGGGGAACGTAATTTGGTGGTTACCAGAGGGTAAGGGGGTTGGGGGGTGGAGGATGAAGGTGAGGGGGATCAAATGTATGGTGATGGAAGGGGAGCTGACTCTGGGTGGTGAACACACAGTGTGATTTATGGATGATGTGATACAGAATTGCACACCTGAAATCTATGTAATTTTACTAACAATTGTCACCCCAATAAATTAAAAAAAAAAAAAAAGGCAGCTTCCCCTTGTCTCAGGGGAACATAATCTAGGTTGCTGCCTAAATCTGTGTCTCCTGGGCTGCAGCTCCTTTTGCTCAAATAAATACCTTTTTATTCTAAAATAAGAGTCATGTGAGGATGATCACTGCACTTTTTATTACAATCTAAAATTAATTTTGGTTTACAGAAGGAAGGAATGAAGGATTCCACATCACCCTCTGGCTACCAATTTTATGTTCTATCCTCTATGGCCAAAATCTCAAAATATGTATCTACATTACTTTTACCTACTTGTTCAAATTTCCTTCATGAATTTTTAAAACATTGAATCTGTTGCCACCTCTCCACAAGTATTCTTCATAATGTTTTCCATTATTTTCCTAAAACTTTTCAGTACCCAATTTAAGTCACTTTCGTGTGATTTTGACATACTTATTCCCCTCTTTAAAATAACTTTCCATTTGGATTCATTGACATGCTCCACCAATATTTTTATTGCTTCCTTTTCAGACTACTTTTGGTGATTCAACTATACCCTATTATAATGTTCAGTTTTTTAGTATATTCATACTATTTCTTTTACTTGGTCAAGTCATCCACTCCCATGATCTCAAATACCATGTTTATGGCCATCACTTCCAAATACGTTTTCTAAGGCCACTCTTCTCATCAGAGCTCTTATGCATTGTCAAACCCTAAGGTGGACATCTCATCTTAACTGTATCTCGGGAAGATCAAACAAAAAAGATATGTCTAAAACAAATCCTATTGACCGAAACCTTCCTTCTCCCCTACATGGCTATATATCTTTGTAGTTTCTCATTCCAAACATCTAAATGTGACTGGCACCTCCTTTTGTCTTACTCTTCATGGCCAATCAATTGCCCAATGTTGCAACTCCCTGAGCTGAACCTTGCTCAACCATTACTATATCCTTTTATTAACTCTTGTTTTCTAGTTTATTGCTGCAACGTCTTGTCTTCTTCATCTCATATTCAGTAACAGAACTGATGTTCTTTTTTTAAAACAAAATTTATTAGGGTGACATTGGTTACCAAAATTATATATGTTTCAGGTGTACATTTCTGTAATGCATCATCTATATATAGCATTTTGTTTTTAACATACATGTTTGATTATTTTGGCATTTTAATTGCAATTCATAAGTGGTTGCATAGTGTCCTAAGAATGAAAACTAAATCAAAATCGCATCTTTCATAATCCCATTTCTGTCTACTTTTCAATATTTACACCTGAAGTTTCCTAGTCACTTGTTCACCTATTTTGCATACAGTCCAATGTATTTTCAACCTTTCTTTCCTTCTTCTGTTTTGCCTGAAAACTTTTCTTTTTATATTTTCCAGGTTATTTACCCTCAATCTTCAAATCTTAACTACATACCATTTTTCTCAGGGAAGTTATTACTCATATTCTCTGTACTCTAAAGTTATAGTCCCCCATTAGGCTATCACTGCACTCTTTATTCTTAATAATGGCATTTATCATCACTGTAAATGTAGATGTATACTTAATATTTCTTGTATGTATCATCTGCTATATTGAAGGCAAAGTATTAGTTTTGTTCTCTTATTTTTCTGTACCTTAGCAGTGTCTAACTGTGTCTGAAACACTGGGAATACTTACTTAAGATTTTTAATGTATTTCTATACATTATGTTCCACAGATACCTCAAACTTAGAGAGTTCAAAGTAGGTTCCACTATCCCGTTATGTAAACAATGCTCTTTTGGGATCACTATCTCATTGAATGACACACCATCAGCTTGATTTCATAAGTAAGAAACCTAAGCATCAACTATGAAACCACTCTCTCTGTTCACCAACCCTCAATCAGTTATTAAGGTGTGTTTATATATCCTAAATATCATTAATCTCTATACCATATTTCTATTCCCACAACCATTAAGCTAAGAGAGGCCGCCACCATCTTTCTCAATTGTGCTTTTGCAATCATTTCTAAACTCTTTTCCTGCAGAATTTATGAAGAACTTACAATGCCATGAAAAAAATTTTAGTGATATAATATGTGTGAAAACTTTGCAGAATGAAAAAAATATGTAAAATAATATCATATGTTCAAGCCTGGAAAGAAATTAAGGAGAAAACTCTTTGCAATAGAGAGATTATAAGTCTTTTTATCCCAAAATTCATTAAATGGACACACATTACAACACTAATGAGAAAAAAAAGGAATATAGTAGAGGGAAGGCTCAGCATCATAGTTTTAACATCATAGTTATTCACCTCACCTCTAAGAATGAGAAAAGTCCAATTTCACTGCATCATTTATGGTATGAACATCATTACTTTGAAAGTCTAAAAACTAGGCAGGCACGCTTCCAAAATTTTAGATAGAGATGCATCTAAATGGAATGAAAATATTGATGAACTCAGGTAACACAATTTTAATGACAACCATACTAAAATAATATGTCAATAAAATGCAAAGACACTTGCTGTCATGTCCATAATAGCTATGATTATCTTCTAGCAGATTTTCAGAAAACTTTCCTGGAATGTGTATTGGCAAAATTTACTTCTATCACCTCTCTTGCATCAGCAAAATGCTTAAGTTCTTTAATACTCAAATCCTCATACAAACAAAAATTTGTAGAAAATATTATTAAAATTTTACATTGTTGCACACACATGAGAACTAGCATTATTTTTTTGACCTTAAAACATTTTTACTGATAAAATTCAAAGCTTTTCACTACATTTTCGAAGAAAACCAATTCTTCATCCTGCTTCGGAGCTGCTCGGTCTTCACACTGTAGATGATAGGATTCATCAAGGGTGGAAAGAGAATATAAATATTGCCCATAAGGACGTGAACCAAAGGTGAGAGATGCTTCCCAAAGCGGTGCACCATAGTGAGACCAATGATGGGAATATAAAAAACCAAGACAGCACAGATGTGGGAAACACAGGTTTGTAAAGACTTGAGCCTTTCTTCCCGCGATGCGATTGCCAACACTGTCTGCAAGATGAAAACATAGGAGATGAGAATAAGAACAGCATCCAAGAGCAAGGTACAAATGACCAGAGCCAGGGCATAGAAGCTGTTGAAGCGGATGTCAGAGCAGACCAGCCGGAGTAGGTCCTGGTGCAGGCAGAAAGAGTGGGAGAGGTTATGGGGGCGGCAGTAATGGAAGAACTTCAAACGAATGACAGGAAGAATAGACACAGCACTTCTCATCACAATGCTCACCATTAAATGAATGATTCTCGTATTAGTCAGGATAGATGTATATCTCAGAGGATTGCAGATTGCAGTAAAGCGATCAAAGGCCATGGCAAGAAGGACTCCAGACTCTGTGCAGGAGAGACCGTGGACAAAATAAGTCTGTGCGATGCAGGCATCCAGGCTGACTTCCTGGCTGAGCCCCCACAGGACCCCCAGCACCGTGTGCACTGTGGACAGCCCCATGCACAGGTCAGTGAGGGCCAGCATGGCCAAGAAGTAGAACATGGGCTGGTGCAGGCTCGGCTCGGTCCGGATCACGTGCAGCACCAGGCAGTTTCCCAGAAGCACCATGGCATAGATGGCGGAGAAGGGAATTGAAATCCAGGGATAGTACTGACCTAGGCCAGGGAACCCCCTCAGAATGAATATGGAGGAATTGATAGCAGAAGAAGCAGACATAGATATTTGAATGTAATTTCCAAGATCAGATAAATATTTACTCAGTCACAGTTTTGTTTAAACTGTCTGCTGTCTTTGAGAACAGTCACGTATAGCACAGCTATTTGGAGTATAGCACAGGCAAAGCTAACTGTAGAATCCCATGGCAGCTCAAGCCTGTAGGAGAAGCTATAGCACAAGATGATTTCATAGGGAACCTCCTTAGTGTAAGGTCTTAGAGGTTGTAGACACAAATCGGTATTAACTTCATTCACTTTTAGTCTCTCTCAGCCACTGTCGCCGCACACATCAAGTGACAGTGACTAAAGTTATTGAAAGTGTAGGGCTGCTGCTGCCCTGCTGCTCTGAGTAAGCCTCACGAATGCTCTCTTTGTTACCAGTACTTATGGCACAGGGCGTCAGAACGCTCAGATTTATGAGGAAGGAATGAAGAGGATTGTGAGCCAGGTGGACTCAGGCTCCTGGGAGATGCCTATTCCCTCATGGTGCTTGATGCAAGTGAAAGGTTCTGCTGGGAAAACGTTTTTTTGCAGTGATAGAAAACTTGCCTATTAGACCAGGCATGAGGTGCTAACAGCAGAAAAATATTCTAAGAGTCACAATCTGTCTTCTACTCTCTATAGCTATAATATCTAAATCTACAACATATATCATCAAACTAAATTTTTACATCATCAAACTAAATTATATAAACAACATTTATCCCATTGGCAAGGCAGTTTTGGGGGTAGCTCATTCATTAATTCAATCACTCATTTATTTATAAGCACTGTGTACATGATCAGTATTGAAGCAATGAATAGAGTTTATCATGCTCTGTTCTCTTGGAACTTACAATCAAATATGAAATATAATATAAAATAAACACCCATATAAATACATATAAGTATTCTAACAATGAAAACGATGCAGTAACAATGAAAATTTTAAAAGACTTGTAATAATATATAGTTAAATGCCCAAGTTACAATATTATATATCTGATTCAAGAAAGAACATAAATAAAACTTGAGTGAAATGACTTGGACAATTATCTGAAGGAATAAGAATATTACAATTCAGTATAGATGTATTTTTACCACAACCACTAGAACTACATTGAAAATATTTGACCAAATTTCCATCGTCTTTTTGTGTCCATTACTCGGCTTCTTCTGTGAAAATAAATCTATCCTTTCTCAACAATTTCTTCTGTAGTTCAAAGTCTTCTCATTTTCTCCTAAAATTTATGTTCCCTGTGACAAGAGATACATTCTTGTCACTTATCTTCTTTATTCTTATAGAAAAAGTTGCATGTTTATTTTTTACTCTTCAAAACTTATTAAAGGTCCTTCAACGTATTACTTCCCAGTAAATGAACTAAAATGTTGAACTATGGAATTTGTATAGGTCTTAGTGCTAAACCACAATAACTGGAATTCAACAATCAAATCTATGTTTTTTATTTAAGAATATCAACTTAGCATGAAATTTTACTTTATAAAACCCTTCAAAAGTTTAACTTTTGTTTTACGATAATGTTTAATCACTTTACTCTGGCCTATAAACTCAACAATTCTACCACCTCTCCAGTGTTCATCTCCAATTTATTTTTATCCTTTCACCCTCAGTTTTGGCCATTTTAAATGTTAGTAAGTTTCTTCAATTCCTAAAACTGTCATTGGACAAAGCCCTTCCTATTATTCTTTTCTGAATCAGAAAGTCTTTTTCTCGCTTCTGTTTAGTCAAGTTCTTGTTTGTCATATATCACTGCTGCAGTTGGATGAAACTTAAACCTTCAACACATCTATTCAAGATAAGCAACACAAAACTCAAGATAATTGATTTTTTTAATCCCCTTTGACCTATATGCCACAATGTTCAGGAGGTTGAGGCATATCTGTCTTGGATATTCACTTCATTTAACTCTATGTCTCCAGACTTGAGCATAGTAACTGTCAAATAGTTGTTGAAGGAATTAATGCCTGTTTCTCTAGGATTCACAAAGCAGAGATGAAAATGTCCCTTCCTATGACTTTAACTCTACTTTATGTGGTTTTCAAGACATCTTGCCTAGAATGAATTATTAATGATTAACTCTTAAATATAAATAAGGAAGGAGGACACATGAAGAAATATAAGGTGGAACTACCATGATTTAGGCAAAGAAAGCCTGGTGGAGCTAGAGGTGGAAATAGACATGTTTAAAAAATTAAATAGAATACCTGTTTATTGATTTGACAGTATCAGAATGATTTACTATTATTAAACGAAAAGGTTGCTACTTTTAAGTACAAAATATATTTATTATATTAAATATTTAGTATGAATAGCTCCTTGAAGACTTGGAGAATATTAGCACTGCTATTGTACATTATATTTTAGTGTTTAATAATATCCCAAGAGTCTGTCAAAGAGTATGGGACTATTTGACCATTTGACAGTTCCACTTTTATTTTTACTTTTTAATAATTATTACTATGTCTTTTTCCTTCCATGGATATTACCACAGCTATCAGGCAACTAATTGTAGCTCCCCTCTCTCCCTGTAATATACCAAGCTACCAATCTACTGCTTGTAATGGGTTATAAGTAAGGAAGCCAAATAGCAACTTTTTAGAATTATGAGCAGATTATTATTTTTAATGAAGGAAATACTAGAAAAATATACACATTTCATTCTCAAAATAATTATTTCACCTGCTGTTAAGTACTGGGTTGCATTCAGGATGGATAAATTGTTAGAAGTTTGGCTTCCAATTAATGATAAATTAACATGAATTTTTTTCATTCTTATGCTTTTTCCTTACTTGGTGACTGGCCAATAGAGATTCACACAGCAGAATAATTGTCCTACCATTTTTTCAAAACAAAATTTTATTTAACTACAGTGGTATACAACCTTATGTTGGTTATTTTCAAGTGTACACTATAGTAATTTGACATTTTTATACTTTACAATTTGATGACCCCACTAATTCTAATAATCATCTGTCACCATGCAAATTTATCACAATATTATTAATTATATCTTCCCTTCTCTTTTCACGCATCATTTTTCTTTTACATGAGAAGGAAGAACAGCAAAATCTTCACGTGCTCTTCATGACAATCAAGAAGCATTTTGAAGATGAGATAGTCATACTTTTATATCTTACATTCCCTCTCCTTATGAACATCTTAAATTTGCTACAAAATTTTCCTGCAAATCTTAATTGAATGACTTTTTTCTATTCATTTAGCAAGTACTCAATGAGAACCATTTCTGTGCAAAATATAATACCATATTCAGGTGATGCTGTGGCTAAACACAGCAAAAATGATTTTTGTCCACACTGAGATGACATTGAACTGGGAATACAAATTTCCAAATGTGTGACCTCTGACTTAACAGCCTCCTCTCCTTCCAAGAACAATAGTCAGAGGTTTAGATATTTTAAAACTGTAGCTCATTCCCTTAAGCAATTTTACATGAGTCCGAAGGGTTTAATCATAAAATAGCCTCCTACATGAATAGCAAAGATGACGAAGTTGACTTTCCAAACTGAGGCAGAACTTAATTCTCTTTTGATCTCTAGGCTATAGCAGAGTCCAGAATATATGGTAAATGCTCAATAAGTATGTTTTTAATGAAAGAACATATAGATGAATATGTGGATAATAACTAACCATTAGAGAGTGAAGTTACTGACGCTGAGGATGAGATTGTTTTTCACTGGTTCTCTGTATAATCTGATGGGTACAAAATCATTGATTAAGCTACAGGTATGGCTGAGCATCACTCTGCCTTTGCTCTATATAGCAAAGATTTTAATTATGCTCTTTGTCCCTATTGCTACTTCTATTCCACCAGAAGAGACGTAGCATCCTCATTCGGATCTGCTTCGTCTTAATAGTGTAGACAATGGGGTTGAGCAATGGAGGTGTGAGAAAGTGCAAATAGGAGAGCAGTACACGGCTGCATGGGGAAGCCCACCTCCCAAATCGATGGATCATAGACAGGCCAATCATAGGTGTGTAAAAGAGCAGCACAGCACAGATGTGGGAGATGCAAGTGTTGAGCGCTTTGAGGCGCTGGGCCTTGGAGGCAAGGGACAGCACGGTGTGGAGGATCAGCGCGTAGGAGAGAACAATGAGCACTGCGTCCACACCTAGCGTGGAGAGCACTACAAAGAGACCATAGGCGCTGTTGATGTGGGTGTCAGCACAAGCCAGCTTCATGACATCTGGGTGCAGGCAGTAGGAGTGGGACAGCCGGAAATTGTGGCAGTAAGGCAGCTTCTTCAGCATGATGGGGGCCGGGATGTGGAGCCCGACGCTGCGCAAGATGATGGCCAGCCCCATTCGGGCAATCCGGGGACTCGTGAGGATGGTGCCATAGCGCAGGGGCTTGCTGATGGCAACAACACGGTCAAAGGCCATGGTCAGCAGCACAGAGGACTCCATGATGGAGAAGCTGTGGATGAAGAAGAGTTGGGCCAGGCACACATCCACCGCCACCTCCCTGAGACCCAGCATGTAGATGGTGAGCATGGTGGGCAGCGTGGAGGCAGACAAACCCAGGTCGGTCACTGCCAGCATGGACAGAAAGTAGTACATGGGCTGGTGCAGGGAGGGTTCTGACTTCACCACCCATAGGATTAGGCTGTTCCCTGACAGAGATGCCACATACATGGCACACAGAGGGATGGAGAGCCAGGTGTGCATAGCCTCAAGGCCTGGGAGGCCTGTTAGGAAGAAAAAAATGCCGGTGTGGTTGGAGTCTGACATGATGACCTGGAGGGACAGAACTCCAGGCAGAAGTGCAATCGCAGGTCCTAGAATCAAAGGAGTTGCTGGGTCAGTTGCTGTTCTATAAACCAAGACATTATAAAAACTCCCCCAAATGTTTCTCCCGTAACTATGACCTTGCAATTTGCTCAACTATTAATTCTAGTTCATACATAAAGAAGCATTGAAAGAAAGGTTCGTTTGAACTTTTAGACAAATCTTGAACACATGATTACCTTGGCTCATGAGCCACATAACAAAATTTACCCCAAAATCAGAGTTTGAAATGTAACTCTTGAAAGAGACCAAGACAGTAACATTCCAACTCTACATTATACATTTTGGTAAATGAACTCTAGCGTCCAATGTACTTAGTATGTCTGATCTGGAACTAGAATCAAAATTCCTCACTTCTTTTAATTTCCCGTTCACACCGCCTTTCATAGGTGTTTCTCACATTCAGTTTTTCTTAAGTGATTGTCTTGGATCTAGAAGTTTGTCTCTGTTCTCTTAACTCTCTTGTTTCTATCATAATTCCAGCTATAACAGATACCTATTTCCTAGTTAACTTGTGTGCTGATAACTTGAGGTTTTTCCTGACGAATCTCTATACATTCCCTACCAATCACTCACTCACCCACGCACCCACACATCTCCAAATCTCTTGCTCCTTACTACTGTTTTCTTTTTCTCCAATTGTTTCCTCATCAGAGAGCTATTATCTAAACTTCCAATCTTAAAAAACATTCCCTCTCTTTCCACATTTTTTTTACATATTTGAAATAATAATATTTACAATGTGGTGAATGTGAGAATTTTGCAGACACATCTTTTTTTATAATTAAAACAAATTTGCAAAGTCCCATTAACTTGTTAGCCCACCTGTGTGAGCAAATACACTTTTCCACACATACAACTTAAAATGCCAAGCTATAGCAAAATGTTAGACATTTATCCAAATATGATTCATTCTCTAATGGAGCTGTGCATGTGGAACATTAAAATAGAATGACTTCTAACTCATAGCCTATTGAACAGATACCAGATCCTTTAAGCTTCTTGGTAACTATTCAGTGCTCTACTGATGAGAATAGAAACTAGAAAGAGGCATTTATTTGCTAAGGAATCAAGGCTTAGCTCTACTTCTAATGTAATTTCTGGAGAAATAAAATAATCTTGGAATAGATGTTCTGTTTTCCCATTGTTCTTCCTCTTGAACTTTGACTGCTGTTTCACTTCCTGGCATCTCAAATATATCCCTATATTTAATCCATTTTGATCCATTTTCTGAGAACACAGTGACAAATAATTCAATCTGAAAGCTTTTTACCTTCCCTCCTAATCATAAACAAAGGAAGGAGGTTTTTGGAGTTTTTTAGAAGTATAAAACATAAAGAATATTGTTGCAAATGGTAAGATTTCATTCTTCTTTATGGCTGTGTAATACTCTATTGTATAAATGTACCACAGTTTCTTAATCCAGTCATCTACCGATGGGCATTTCGGTTGTTTCCATGTCTTGGCTATTGTGTATAGTGCTGCAAGAAGTGGAGTACAGCATTAGGAATAGAGACAGTGGAAATGTAATGGCTGTGTGTGATGTCAGAGGGATAGTAGATAGGGGGTGGGGGGTTATCACTGTGTGAGGGATACAAATGATAAATGCCTAACTATTACATTGTTTTGTACACCTGAAACTAAATTTTAAAAATGTTAAAAAAATAAAATAATAAAAAAATTTAAAAAAACCCCAAAAACATAATAACCAAAAAGGAAGGTTTAATTTGGAGGAATCTTATTTAATCATACAATCAGAAGTGGTTTTGTCGTTTTTTGTTTTGTTTTTTTTCCAGATGGCATTGATTTTCTCCTTATTTTGTCACATTTCCTCTCCTGTATCTTGTGAAATACAATCTAGTATTCCTCTCTCTTTGAACAGTAAGCCCACATAATAATGAATTCTGTCATTTTGCCTTCTACTGGTAAAAATGAGCAAGTATAATTCATTAGTTTCATATTTCATTAAAGTACCTTACAAAACTTTTTCACATATACCATATTAAAGCATCTCAGCACTCAGTTTAAGATTCAAATATATAATTTTGCTGAGTCACGTGGATCATAAAAGAAGTATTCAGGACTTGAATTAATTCTGTCTGACTCAGTGCTTTTTACTCTGGAAATTGTTGTTAGTAGCTGAAGACAAATGTCAGCTATTAATGAACAGACTCAAGATCTCCCAAGCCTTATCCTTAAGTCAAAGTAAACCAAAAACTCCCATGAATTTGTATTTTTTTAAAATTTCCTATATGGTGGCTACTTCTGATTTTCCTCTTGTATTGTACTTCATTACCTCCACATTAGATGCCTGCATTTTCATTCAGTAATTAAACTATTCTAGATGCAGGAAATAGAACTATGAAAACACAATAATGTCCCTAAAACAAGAGAAGCCTGAGTCAATATTATTTCAAGTATGTAAAAAATATGTGCAAAGGCAGGGAGTGTTTTTTAAGTTGGAAGTTTCTATCATTGCTCTCTGAGAAGGAAGCAGTTGGAGAAAAAGAAAGAAACAAGCAGAAAGAAACAAGAGAATTAGAGATCTGTGGGTGTGTGGGTGAGTGAGTGATTGGTAGGGAATGTATAGAGATGCATCAGGAAAAACCTCAAGTTATCAGCACCCAAGTTAGGTAGGAGATAGGTATCTGTTATAGCTGGAATTGTGATAGGAATAAGAGAGTTCTAAGAACAGAGACAACCTTCTAGAGCCAACACAATCAGTTAAGAAAACTACATTGTATCTGACCTGGGGCGCGGGGGTTATTCTCTTCTATGCTGAGTAAATATCTAGAAGCTCTGTAATTGTGGACCACGGGCATTAGCGGTGGCATCAGCCGCACAGGAGAACTTCAAATAAATGCGAATCATTATGTTCCACCCCAAACTTACCGAATCAGGATTTCTTGGGTTGCAGCCCAGCATTCAATGTTTTAGCAAATCCTCCATGGGATTCTGTGAAAACCAAAGTCTTAGAATCACAGCAGTACATATGTAGCTATAGTATTGCTTTGTAAAAAGATAAGTGCAATAATGCTGTTGAAGACTCACTAAAACAAGAAAGTGGAAGAAAAGGAAAGGTTATAAATTAAGAGAAAAGGAACATCCTGAGGCAAAGAAAGAAACCTTGCTTCTCAGTGCTAAGCTTGGAGATTGGGCGAGCAACGATGCTCAGTCACAAACAGATTCTTTCATCGTAATGCCCCCAATGATCTTACCACAGATCATTAAAGACCAAAAAGCATGTGGTAATTATAATAAATAAGGACACTATGCTTTTGCTTATAATTTAGCGTGATAAGTAAAAAATTGTTAAAAAGATAACTTATATGTTAGCTATATTCTGCTGCTGTAGGAAGTTGGGCAAGCTGCATTACCCCTCTGTGTATAAATTTATGAATTTCTATTCAGTTACTGACAGATGGAGAAATGTGAAATAAGGTAAAGAAATGTTTGAGGACGTTGACTAGGAAGAACTCTGGGTTCAAATTAATTGTCTGAATGTTCTCTATCTATGATTTCTCCAGCCTACATTCACCCTGCACTGTCGCTGTTTGGTTTTTGTTTGTTTGGTTTTTAATTGGAGAAAAAACTTTAACATTACTTTAACACATGGAAAGCTCTCTCACTTTACCCATCAATTTCAAATGCAAAGATACAAGCACAATGAATGTCCAGAGTGTAAGCAGATTCAGAATTCCTGACTTTATTTCACTTACATATCGCTTGAGAAAATCGACCTAAAAAAGAAAAAAGCAACAAATGAGTAATACAAACAAACAAGCAAGGAAAAACTGATAGACACAGACACAGTTTAGTAGTTACCAGAGGATAAGGGATGGGAGGGTAAGAGGTAGAAAAGGTTAAAGGGGGTCAAATATATGGTGACGGAAGGAGATTTGACTTTAGATGGTGAACACACAATGCAATATATAGATGATGTATTATATAATTGTACACTTGAAACTTATATAATTTTATTAACCAACGTCACCCCAAGAAATTTAATTAAAAAACAAAATGCAAAAAAAAAGGCATCGAGATACTCATAGATGTGGAGCATATCAGTTTTGTAGATATTGCACAAAGCTGACTGCCTAGAAGAGGAAGAGTTTCATGAGCTTGTGTACGTGTGATGTTTTTTCTTGTTTTATTTGTTAAGAAGTCATTGTTAAGTAAAAGGAGTTAGTGTTAAGAAGCAGAAAAATATAGTTGAAAAGTCAAGGTACCTGTTTCTGATCCTGGCTTCAGCACAAAACCACTAAAAACAAAAAAAGAAAACACATAGACAAACCTTGGGATTAGGTAAGAGCTATTTCCCCAAAGTGTTAAGAATACACTATGAGCTTCTTCCGTATAGGATCTATGCCTTTTGTTTTATCAGCAGAATTTCAATCAGATGTAAACCTGTGGCATCATGGAGCTGACAAAACGGGAAGCCATGCTAGTTTTCTAACACCAATGTTTATTTTGTTCTGCAACCACATTAGGATTTAGACAACAGAATTAAGAGTCAATATTGTGTCATGACAATAATAAGAAATAATAAGAGAACCGGTTTCATGTGCACAAAGGATTATCCTATCAAACCATATACATGCACTCACATATACCGTGCTGATTTCAGTTTTTGCATCCACTAAAAAATGGAAATAGGTAAATTGTACTAATTCTCATAACATACTAATTTTTTAGGTTTAATTTATGATAAAATAAGATAAAATAAGACTTCCTAGCATCTTTAAGGTACTTAGAAAGTAAATAATTGATAGTATGTGCTTGTCCTTTCATTTTTTCCCTAAATTTATTTACCATGCTCAAAATTCAAGGAGATTTTTCAAAAATGATTCAAATATTTAGAAAGGATTACAGTTAGTTTTGATCACCCTGGATTTATTAATTTACATCATTGTTCTGTTACCTTCCATCATGCAAGAAGAAACAGACTGTCTTTTCAAACGACCTTCACAAACGAGCAGCTCCCCATACCATTCTGCTCCTCAAACTGTTCCTCATCTTAGCTTGTCTCTCTTTGAGGGACATAGAATCCGCCTGCTTAGAGCTTTAGGTACACCTATGTCAGGCTGTATTTAAGGCAAGGAGGACTTTTGCTGATGAGCGACCAGCCCATCTCCTAATTACCCATTTAATTGGTTTTATCCATTATGACAGCACATTTGAGGAATTCTGGAAACACACCCAGTAGCTGCCAGATGGTATCTGAAGATGAAGAACCTCTTTTCTTCCTCTAAATTTTCAATGTACTGTCCTTTTTCAGGATCCTAACTCAAAACATATTAACAGTGTTCTTATATGAGCACCAATAAGAACTTTACCCCTTTCCTCTCCAAACACCATGTTATTGACTTACCCACAAGGAGACAAGAGCTGATGACATTCCTCACCCTCTTCCTGGGTACAAAGGAAGGGGGTCCTCAATGAAGAGCAATTTTACAGCAAATCAGGATTCCTGGAAATTATTCCTTAATGAATATAACCGGCAGCATGGGCTGTGGGGCAGCAACTGCCTTTAACCATGTCACTGCCACACAAGTTTTTCAAGGTTATAAAGAGACTCCTCTGTGATTGGAAATCCATTAGCCCTGTTCAAGTCTGTCTCAGTTACTGAGTCCCCTTATTGTGATTAAAATATAGTTGTATGTTTGAGAGTAGTAACTTCAAAATTAGAAAGACCTGACTTAAAGATGGTCCCCACCGGTCATTATATAAGTTGCAGGAGTTCTTTGAGCCTTATTATGTCTGTATCATCATTGGGAGGTAATGGACATGCTGTTAACAACAAACGGCACTGGGGTTACATAAATTGTGTTTATTCGAATTCTACTCTGTCACTTAATAGCTATAAAATTTTAGAAATGTTATTTAACCTTTCAGTGACTCAGTTTCCTCATCAGTGAAATTGGAAAAGTAAAAAAAAACCAACATATGCACATCATTGTTATGAAAATTAAATGGCGCACTCCATTAAAAAGACTTATAATAATGTTTGTCAATACTCAAATAATTACCTGTTATTTTAATATTATTATTGCCTGATAATATTGTGAGTAAACATGCAAATCACTGTCATTCCTAAAAAGTCCATTAAACATTTAATATTTTTATTATTATTATGTTCATACAAATGCAGCAAGGAAACTTTTTATCATTGCAACAGAGATAATAAAAGTTTATTAAAATGAAAGACTTTCCAACTTTGAGGATACATCTCTATAGTTAAATAGAAAATCACAAATTTAGCCACAGCATTGAAAACCAAGGCAGGCAGCAAATGCCCAGAAAAAAAATAATGTTTTGCAAAATTTTTTGTTTCACAATATAGATGCAAAACAAAACATAAAACTGGGTGGGCTCTCATTTGTAAACCCCTGAGTACGAACGTGAAAAAATAGAAAGGCCCTAAAAGCTTTCTATCATACTGTAATATGTAATATGTCATAAAGAAATAATGGATATAGAACATATTCTAACAAATAAACAACTCTAACTCTGGGCAATATATATAAAATACATCAGACATCAAAAAACAGACAGTGCAGAACTGTGACTCCTTGTTGGAAAGAAAACAAGAGGTGAACTCCATATCCATCCAAGCTTTCTGCCTGGTAGCACTTTACAAGCTCAGGCAGGGAAGTTGACTGCAAATTGAAAGCAGCTCTTTCCTTACTGGAGGGAAAGAATAGAGAACTGATTTCAAATAGGCTATGATGGACCAAAATTTGTGGCACCGATGGATAGGAAGAAGTTGTAGAGGAAAGAGTCCTAGAAATCTGCTTAGGTGACCACTTGAGTTTTTCACCAGAAACTGAGATCCAAATTCACAGGGCAAGACTCTAGAAACCTTGGCAGAGAACAGCTTTGAAGGAAAAGGGTGGGCTGTAAGTTGAATAGAGATTCTAGAATTCATATAGCCCTGGGACACATTGTGCTTTCAACAAGGGAGAGTAGAAAAATCTCTTTGAATACCTTGGACATTGATTTGAAACCCTGGAAGGCCACACCACAGAAGTAGGAGTATATGGTGTAAGGCCTGAAATTAAGATTCAGTATCATGAGCTATTTTGACATCTGAAACTGGGAGGTCATCAAAAGCCTAACCATACAATTTCTCTGCTCTCATCAGGTATGCCCCACTGTTTCCACTCCCATGGGAGCTTGTTTTAAAGGGCGTAGCCTTGAGAAAACGATGTGTCATTGAGACCATCTGGATAGTATATGTGACTGAACCCAGTTAAGACCTCTACATAAACTTTTAAGACTCTGGTGGGCAGTGCTGAGATCTACTAATCTTATAGCTGCCAAAGACATGCCTTGTCTTTTTAAACCTGTCACTTACCAATCTGAGTGGTCTGCTTCTTTCTTTTGTCTCTCCTTTCCCTCCATGTAAGGGGGCCAATTTGCAAACCAACGTCAAGAAAATCTCTTTTTGCCATGCTTAAATATTTAATCTTATTTCGCTTAACATATTGTTACAAGAAGCGGAGTACAGCATTAGGAATAGAGACAGTGGAAATGTAATGTCTGTATGCGATGTCAGAGGGACAGTGGATGGGGAGAGGAGTGTTGTCACTGTGTGAGGGATATAAATGATAAATGTCTAACTATTACATTGTTTTGTGCACCTGAAACTAATAAAAATAAATAAATTACTTAAATTAAATTAAAAAATATTTAATCTTTCTAGTCACCCCTTAAAACTCATCAATTCAAAGAAGTGTCCTTGAAATCCCATTGATCAAATGAACTCACCCTTTGTGTCTTTCCACTAAGCTATGATGTCTTCCATCAAAGCAACTGTGACTTACTGGAGAATTATATGTTTACAAGCCTATTTTCCCTAACAATTTAAACTTTTCACACTAAGGAAGAAATATTCTATTTTGTTTTCTATATATTTTAAATAGGAGGTGGCCCAAATAGATGAATAAATATGCTTTAAATGAATGACTGTATAGGGCAGAAATCAAATATTGATAGTTTCCTTTTTTCTTTCCATCACGACATTGTAAATAATTTCACAATATAATCTGATACAAAGTATTACCACTTAAGAGAAAGACTTAACCTATTACTGGGTGTATTTTTAATAGAGCAATTCTATCAGACAAGTTAGCTGAAGATTTAATTCAGAAAAAAGGAGACCCTGCCAAAGTGAGCAATTCAATTTCCCTAGCTTTGATTGTTTACGACAGCCTAGTCAATTCTAACAAAATGAACTTGTAGGATGTCTATTTTGCTTAGATTTTTTATTAAATTTATTGGGGTGACATTGGTTAATAAAATTATATATAGGTTTCAAGTGTACAATTCTATAATACATCATCTACATATTGCATTGCATGTTCACCATCCAGAGTCAGTTCTTCTTTCATTACCATATATTTGACCCCCTTTACCCTCTTCTACCACTCCCCTTCCCCATTACACCCTGGTAACCACTAAACTGTTGTCTGCGTCTATGAGTTTTTGTTTGTCTTGTCTGTTTGCTGCTTTCAGTTATATATTCCACATATGAGTGAGATCACATGGCTCTTGACTTTTTCTGTCTGGCTTATTTCGCTTAGTATGCTAATCTCAAGATCAAGCCATGTTGTCACAAATGGCAGTATTTCATCTTTTCTTATGGCTGAGTGATATTCCATTGTATATACCGTGTTTCCCCAAAATTAAGACCTAGCCAGACAATCAGCTTTAATGGGTCTTTTGGAGCAAAAATTAATATAAGACCTGGTATAAATATTATTATACTATATTATATTATATTACCTGGTATTTATAGTATAGTATAGTATAGTATAGTATAGTATAGTATATTACCCGGTCTTATATTATATAAGACCCTGTCTTATAGTAAAATAAGACCGGGTCTTATATAAATTTTTGCTCCAAAAGACGCATTAGAGCTGATTGTCTGGCTATTGTCTTGTTTCGGGGGAAACACGATATGTACCACATCGTCTTTATCTATCCATTTATTGAAGGACAATTCGGTTGTTTCCATGTCTTGGCCACTATGAGTGAACATAGGGGTACATAAAAATGAATGGGACTATATCAAAAGAGATTTTTTTAAAGATTGTCTGACGTATGAAGGGAAAATTGGGTTGTATATGGCATCTATCATTGAAAAATTATAGTATCTCAATGTAGTTTATGAGAGCACAGAATATCCTCTGAGCCACAGGGATAAATTGTGATAGTCAGCCTACTGACTGACTATCAGGAAGTGAGGAACAATGCTTTAACTTCAAAGGGCTAGATAGTGTTAATATGCAAATCAGAAAAAAATTTGATTTCACACAGTTGTCAAATTTTCAGAAAGTACAATCAAGTGGGGCTTTTTTGAGCTTAAATTGGTAGAATTCTAGGTTTTCAGTTGAAGGAGATCTTAAACGTCATTGAGTCCTACTTTTCAAATCTGTTTACTTTTACATGGAAATGGTACTCTCTCAAGAGGCTGTCAGTTTTCTCTATAATAACCAGAGGCTTTTCAGGCTGATATTGACTTTCGTAGAATGAGAGCCATGTCTTTTCTCCCATTGAACAGAGACTTTTCTGATGGTTGGGGAAACACCATAATGTATTCAGTCAATGCTTTTGAATAATTAATTGATTGATAGGTGAGGTGAAAGCTATACTGTACCTCCTCTCTGGGATGTCTTCAATCAGTAGGCTGACTATTTTTTTTTTTTTATTAAATTTATCGGGGTGACAATGGTTAGTAAAGTTACATAACTTTCGAGTGTACATTTCTACAATACATCATCTATATATCATATTGTGTGCTCCTCACTCAGTAGGCTGACTATCACAACCAATATTTTATCCCTGTGGCTCAGAGCATTTTGGGGTGGAGCATCTTCAGGATGCGTACTTGAATCTCTTTGGTTTTGACACTGTAGACAATTGGGTTGAGCATTGGAGGAACGAGAAAGTGCAGATATGAGAGAAGCATGTATACCTGAGCTGGTAGTTTCTTTTTCCCAAAGCGATGGATCATGGACAGGCTGACTAGTGGGGTATAGAATAGTAGTACAGCACAGATATGTGAAATACAGGTGTTGAAGGCTTTGAGCCGCTCAGCATTGGAAGCAATGCTTAATACTGTCTTTAGTATCAGCACATAGGAGAGGAGAATGAGAATAGCATCTGTTCCCAATGTGAAAAGCATGACAAAGAGCCCAAAGCCACTGTTCACAAGAGTGCTGGAACTGGCCAGCCTTAGAACATCAGGGTGAACACAGTAAGAGTGAGACAGAGCATTCATAGGCTGGAATTGTAGTCTTCCAAGGAGTACAGCCAGGGGCAGATGGAGGGCAGCACTACGGGTTATAATGGCCAGCCCAATAGCCCCAATGCGCTTGCTTGTGAGAATGGTGGCATAGCGTAAGGGCTCCCGTATAGCCACACAGCGGTCAAAAGCCATGGCCAACAGCACAGCTGATTCAATGACTGAGAAAGTGTGGATGAAGAAAAGTTGCGTAAAGCAGGTTGCGGCTCCCACTTTCCTCTGGCCCAGGAGAAAGACTGCGGCCATCGAAGGCAGCGTAGAAGCTGAGAGGCCAAGGTCAGCCATTGAAAGCATGGAAAGGAAGAGGTACATGGGTGTGTGAAGGCTGGGCACAGACTTGATAATGTACATTATGGTGATGTTGCCCAGCAAAGAGAGAACATAGATAGAGCAGATAGGAATGGCTGTCCAGCAATGAGCAGCCTCCAGTCCTGGGAGATCCATCAGTATGAAGAAGAAGCTGCTGCCATTATTGTTGCTAGGAATTGCCATATGTCTGGGAAGGACTTGCCTGGAAAAATTTTAAAGAAAGCAAAAAGTTATTCTTTCACAGCATTTTTCTTTCATCTCATCCCACATGACTCTCCTGGCCTGTGCCTGCAGAGTAGTATTGCCCTTCCTCTTCTCCTCTTCTCACAGTATGGCATCCTATCCCTTTAGATGTTTCCACTAGCGAACAATACCGCATCTCTTTCTGGTGGTCATCCTAGTTTTCCTAGCATATTTGGGCCATTCAAATGCAGACAATCCCTTTCTCATTTGAAGATGTTTCAAAGTTTGAAAAATGCAAAGTGAAACTCTGTTGAGAGCACAGCATCCATGTGCAAAGCTAGCTTAGTTTCAGTACCAAAATATAGAGTTCTAAAGAAACCTAGATAAGAATAATTGTCTTTAATGGCTGCTTAGGATTTAGAAAATAAAGTATAAGGATGTTAATACTACTCTGAACTCCTGATATTAACAGATCTATCTTTTGCTTGGAAAGAGATTCAGGAGATTAAAAATAATATCTATGAAAAGAAAACACCTGGAGGGGTTTGGGCTTGATATGAATGTTTTCTGGATTTATATCCTTTCTCAGTCTTTGTTATAGGGTGCTCTCTACAAACTGTTTGGTTTGCTGGTCCAGATGTGTCAGAGGAAGAAACTGAAAACTCAGTAATATTTGTAGTTGGAAACACATTATATTTTCAATGGCAGCACACATTTACTGAGCTCTTGTATGTACTCAGTGTAAGTTATATGATGACACACAATATAGAGCTCCTGTCTTTGAAACTCTAGTAATCCACTAATCAACATAGAACATATTCATAATCTAGTTCATGAGGGTATTGACCATGGGACAGATAAAGAGTCCCAACTGTGAATCCACATCCTGCTCTCTAAGACTCACCTTTTAAAAAATGATCCTGGGTATCTTCAAGAATATTATTAAAGAAAGGAATAAAGTGTGGAATCTGAGGGCATAGAATTCAAAGGAAACTTTGCTCACATATCTAAAGTCCAACTGAATGAGGATTTCCTCTCTCAAAATCTTAGGAAAATTCTCTTAACAATGGAGACATGAATAACTTCTTGGCCAGTCAGTCATTTATGTGGCAGCTTTGACCAGTAGAATAGTCTTCATATTCTAATTCTCTTTCACAAGCTAATTGTAATGCTATTCTATAAATTCCTGAAGAATACCTATAGTCCCCATTCCACATGTTAAAGTTAATCTAAGGGAAACCCAGAGAAGAAATTCTGTGAAGGGTGAGCAATGGTGTTAGAATTAAAACAAGCATGGTAATTGAACAGTAAACAAATATTGGCAGTAATTATAGGAAAATTTATGGAATAATTATAATAACAACAATAACCACCTGTAAGAAAAGCAAAAAGCACAGGCAAGCCTACCAGATTTGAGAAAAAAAATCTGTAACAGGAAGAGAAGAACTGGATTTTTCTGTGGGTATTCCTGCAGAGAGGTGAGGGTGGATGAGTACCAGGACTCATCTATGCTGTTCTAATAAAATGTCTCTCTGAATTTTGGTTATAGAAGGAGAGGTGGCCAATGAATAGACTTTGTATCCATCAACCTGCCTCTGATCAGTTTTACTTAAAGGCTGTTAAAACACAGTGTGTTTTCAAAAGAAAGGAAAAGCATCCCCCCCCAAAAAAAATATAGTAGACTTAAATTTTCATAAATGTAAAAAGCACATCATTATTAATAAAAATAAAACATCTGAGATTCAGCATTAATATTTCTGAGAGAATATTTAACAAACTGGTATATAGCAAATTCATTCCTGAAGCATAACAAGAGTAGGAAAGAAGATAATTTTATGTTCAAAAGACAGACCTAAGGTGATACTCATAGGAACAAGCTGGAGATCAACTCACAATTGGGAATAGCGTGGAGGGCTACCTGGAAGTCTTTGTTTTGACTCCACATTCTAAGGATGTCAGAAAAGAGAACCTGCTACTCTTACACTCTTAAGCTTAGACCTAGGGTATAGATTCAACCCATGTACCTGAGTCTGTTCAGGGATGGGTCTTGAGCTGTATGAGGACAAGTCACGTCTTCCATCTTCCCAAGGAGAATGAATCTCCACAAAATATGAGGCTGGGTAGAAAGAATCAGGGACACTAGGGATGTGGGGAATTACATGAGAAAGAAAAGCAAGGAGAGAAAAACAGTAGTGGCGCTGCATTTTGGAAATGGCGTGAACTAATTCTTTCAGTACAATTGAATGACTCTTATGAGTTAACAACACTGCCGGACTTTTGAGAGAGGTAATGGCATTCATAAAGCCAGATTCTGGAAAAAACACACATGGTTCTTGAAAGAGCAGCATTTTACCTTAGATAGCTGTGGTGATCAGTGATGAGAAAAGAGACATGTATTCCTAGGAAGCCCAGTCATGGCTAAGTGTTTAAGGACTTAGTAGACGTAATCAAGTAGAGGTTAGAAGCATGTATTTCCCTGACTGTTGTTTCTCATGCTACCCACTGCTGAGTATGAGCAGGTGGGGAAATTAGTCTTCCCACATGAAACTTTGACAAGATGTTTTCGGTCACAAAGTGAGCAGCAAAAGTGCTGTCATTTACATTTGAGCTTTGCCAGGAAAAAAATAATAGTCAAAATTTTCATATTTCTCAAAGTTGCCTTGTCAAACTCTTGCTAAGTTGACTGCAACATCCCTAAAAGGAATATGAAACTCCATGTCTCAGATGTCTTTGTTCAAAAATGTATAACATTCTGAGAAACACTGTCTAATATGTGTCATATATAAATGTATATTGACTTGCAGTTGATCTTAAACTCTAAGGGCAAGATTTCAATGATTGTCGGATGAGAAAGGAGTGGCCAGGGAATGTTTTCCAAAACTATAGACTGTATCACCTTAAGAGGATTAGAGGTACTGTATACCTCCCATAAATGACCTTCCTGACTCAGAGGTCCCCTTGCAGAGTTTGAAACCATATCTAGGATAGCCTATGATCTCTTGACGTCCATCTCAAGTACACATACCGCATGATTTGAGTTAACCTAGCCCGAGGTGTTTCTATCACTTACCAGACCCGAGGGCAGGAACACAAGTTCTGTGGATGGTGGTACAGCTGAGGCCTCATGAGGCTCCCTGACTTGAGCATAGTGCCAAGTGAGCAGGTTTATAAAACACTGGTTCTGGCTCTCCCTGGAGGCTCACACCCAATTCCTGTGATATAAGCTTTCGGGGAAGCATCAAATGGGCATGTGCCAGACAGAGCTATCTATTACTCATCCTTCACCAGTTCTCCATATGATCTATGATATAAACCCTAGGACATATAGCCAGTTCTACTTCAGGCTTCCTTTCTTTCATCCCCAGCCTAAGACCTTCTTAGCTCCTAGAGATAGAAGTCCTCACATAGACCATAGCTATTCTGGCCCTAGAAATAGCTTGCGTCATATTTTTATCTCCAGGATATACAATCCTTTATATCCTCCAAACATCCAAAACCAGCTGTTTTTATTTTCTTAATTATAAATATCTTGGGGGGCGGTAAGAGTGGAATAGCTATGGTACTATTTCTATGAGCGATAATATTAGTAGACTTCCTCCATCATAAATTCTTTTTACACTGACTGGCCTTGTTTTTACAATAACATACCGCTTACTTTGCACCGATGTTGTCCCTTCACCTCCTCCCTCTCTCAAAGTGAATTCTTAGTATTCACTGATGGAATGATTATGAGAGGTGGACGAAATTAAAAAGGATTCACCAGGAACACGTAAAATAGGCTTGTGTTTTGTTTTGAAGCTGAGGAGCGAATGATATAAAATACAAATTCTGATCACAATAGGTATGGAATTAGATGGGAAATTGAGATGGGAACCAAGCTGGGAATGAGGTAGAGGATCCATTTTAGGGCTACCACAATCAATCACTAGTTCAGTGATTCACTTGAAACATTCATAAAACTCGAAATAAAGTTATGCTCATGGGTAAGATTTGAGATAACAAAGGGCACTGTGAAGGAATAGCAAGAAAAAATATACGTAGGTAAAGGCAAGAGAGGTCACATACAGGCTTCCAAATATTTTCTCTCTCAGTCTCTCTAGCTGCAAACTTCAGAGATACATGAGAGATATCTCTATCCAGGGAAGTCTTCATATGTTCTGGAATCCAGATTTCCTAAAGGGATCCTGTCACATAGGCATATATCTGTCCTATGACAAGTATGTGCAGACCCCCCAAATCAGACCACAGGTACACATAATAAACTCTATGCTTACGTTACACATGCTACAAATCTGGTTCATGTAGACCTATTGCTTTGGGCACAAATAATATTATTGCTCAGTAGCTATGTAATAATTCCAGAGGAGTAGTTCTCAGGGTTTTGTCAAAGGCCATCCATAAACATGGCTACAAAGATAAGCAAGAGCTGAATAAAATAGATCGGTTGCATTAACTCTTTTCTTGTAGGGATCTTCAGTCCATTTTCAGAAGTATGTCATAACTTCACTGGATATGTGTTTGAACTGTTTTCATACAGCATATGTGAAATATGACAAGCTTCTAATGTGGCCTAAAAAAAATAATTCTAAACCTAAGTGAAAAAAATAACAAAAGAGTGGAATTATCAATTCAAAATAAAATGGGTACTCTTATGGACCCTTAAGTAATAAAGAAAATATTTAAAGAGAAGTGTATAGCTGGAAGGATTGGAATAACTTGTTAGAAGTATGGTAATTGGTTACATAGGAAGTATTATTCATTTCAGAGCATGGAATGAATATATAGTCAGAAATGAGAGCATTTAGTGCTAGAAAATAATCAAAGAATAGTGGTGTTTTCTGTGAGCAAAAACTAACCTATGAATGAAAAGGAACAGTGAAAAGACTTAAACAAGTGTGCGACATAATTATGCTTAGATTTCTTTTTATTATCAGTTTCAGGTGTACAAAACAATGTAATAGTTAGACATTTACCCCCCTCACAAAGTGATAAACTCACTCCCCCAATCTATTGCCCCTCTGACATTGTATATAGCTGTTATAATTCCACTGACTCTATTCCCTATGACTGTACTCCACATCTTATGACTATACATATATATTAAATTATAGTTGGCATTCATCATCATTCAGCTTCAGCTTCAGGTGTACGGCACAGTGATCAGGCATCTACACTGTCTATGAACTGGTCTCCCTAATAAGACAAGTGCCCCCTGACACCCTACAAAATCTTTACAACATTATTGATTATATTCCCCAAATTGTCTTCCATATTCCCATGGCAATTAAAAAGCACAAATTGGTAGTCACAATATGCTTAGATTTTTTTAAAAGCTGCTTTCAGTTCCATTTGGAGTTGTTTGAGACTGAAAGGAGGGAAGACAACAAGAAGAAGGGTAAAATAAGTTAATTTCATTATTATTAATTAGTTATTAATGTGTAAACTGAGGTAGGAGCTGTGGAAATATAAAAATGAGGGCTGTTGGGAAAATATTAATAAAGCCTACAATGTGGTGAACGATTGTAATTATGAGCGAGAGAAAGTAAGGTGCATCTCTGGCACAGTTCGCATTTTTGGCTGGAGTGAGAAAGTGAATGGAGATGCCATTCACCTGGAGAATACCAAAGTGGGAACAGTAGGAAGTAGCAGTTGAAAATGGAGCAGGAGACATCCTGCTAGTTTGTCTACGTTCCCTTTTGGACACGTCGAGTTTAAGGTTTCCATATAGCATACAATGGGAATTATCCAGGAGTGAGGTGTGAACCCATCTGGAGTTCAGAAAAGAGGTTGAGTTTAAGATTCTGGGGCGGGGGACAATATTCCTATTCAGAGAATTGTCGTAAGAAATGAAGCCAGAAAATGCAATGAGTAAAATTAGCCAGAGAGATCCGAGAATAACCAGAATAGAGAAGTAGTAGAGAAGCCAACAAAGTACAGAAATTTAATAACAAGTGAGCAGTCAACAGTGTCAATCATTGACGAGGGGACAGAATTTGAAATGGATTATTTGATTTGGTAGTTTAGAGTTCATGGATGGCCCTTGCCTAAGCAATTTCAATGGAGTAGTAAGAGACAAAATTTTATTGCAAAGGAGTTGAAGAGGAAACGATTTTTAGTTCAGTCTAATTACAAGTAAACTGTGTTGTTTTGGGATGCATATCTAAATAGTCACAATATAGACAAAAACAATGAAATGAATGCTATAAAAGTCAGAATACTGATTTAACGTGGTGGCTATGATGAGGTTATGTTCTGTAAAGGCTGCTGAAGAAATCTGAGTGTTGATAATTTATTACTTTTTTTTACTTAGGTGATAATTATATGGTTCATTTTACAAAAATTTATTGAATGGCACACTTATTTCCATACAGTTTTCTGTATATGTGTTATATTCCACAACAATAAATTTTAAAAAGTTTTGACAAAAGGAAGAAAACTAATGCATATTATTTTTCAAGTAGCTTAATTATGAGCTAAAGGGAAATATTGATTAAGTACTTAGTGATTGCTATATGGTTAGTAAGAGTTTATTTTATGAAGAGCGAGTTTAAAATAGTTTTTAACTGTTGTAAATCAGCTAGTGGAGAAAGATTGGCTTGGCTGGAGAAAATTATTTCTAGTTAAGGAAGTATAGTAAATTCATGCTTGGTGAAGGAGGTGTATTCATTTCTTATTGTTGCTGTAACAGATTACCACAAATTCAGTGGCTTAAAACAACACGATATTGTTATTTGACTGTTCTGGGATTAAATGTCCAAAATGAGTCTTGCGGGGCTTATATAAAGGTTATCTGCAAGGCAGGTTCTTTCTGGAAACTATAGGGAAGAATCTATTGTCTTGCCTCTTCCACCTTTGAAGGGGTACTCGTATTCTTTGGCTCATGGCCCCATTTCTGTATCTTGGGAAGAGGATTGTGAACATGTGAAATTGCAGCTCTGGATTATGCAATAAAGCCACCCAGGATTTCAAAAATAAACATTTAGGCACTGAAAGACCAAATGAATTAAAGAATATCATTTTGTACTCATTACAATATAAAAATCTAGTGTTATTCTTAATTAGAACTGAAAAGGATAGGTGTAAGAGTAGAAAATATAGATATTTAAACTGATTCCAAAGGTAAGTTTAGTGTTGAAAAGTACAAAAAACAAGAAAGAATGAACATTGATGGAACTGTTATTTTAGACTCAAAGAATCCCCTTGCCTGCGCACATTCAAGCCAAATAAGATGAGAGCGGGAGATTTTGCAAAGAAAGTGAAGTTTCTTTTAAGGAGTTGGTGCCAAGTTGAGACACAGGTGAGCTAGTGCTCTCACAAACCTGGTACTCTAATGGCCTCTAGTGGCTGGGTTATATAAGGGAAAATTCATTAATCATGGTTACTAGGCAGTTGGGGCTGGGGATTCTACTAATCTAAGGCAGGGAGCAATTGATCATGGCATCAGGTCCTAATGTCAGTCATGGTATTGTTCCATCCAGTTTCCAGGAAATACTGTCCATGGGGTCATTCTCCTTTTATGATCCGGAGCTGAAACATAACTAAGGTCAACGTGTTATCTTTGTTTTTTGTTGTTGTTTGTTTGTTTTTATTAGTTTCAGGTGTGCAAAACAATGTAATAGACATTTACATCCCTCACAAAGTGATAACCCCCCTCTCCCAATCTACTACCCCTCTGACATCTTATATAGCTGTTACAATTCCATTGACTCTATTCCTTAAGCTGTGGAGACCACTTCATGGACAGTGTAAATGCCTGACCATTGCAGTGTATACCTGAAACTGAAGCTGAATAATACTGAATGCCAACTATAATTTTACATATATATATATATTCACAGGATGTGGAGTACAGCTTAGGGTATTACCTTGTTTTACTAAAACATTTTTTTAGTTTGAGGTTTAGTTATTATATCCTGGTCATGTTTGATAGACCTGAAGCTTTATTCTTAACTGAGTTTGATCCTGACCCAAGCCTAATGTCCTAAGGGCTTAATGATTAACAGGAATGGACACAGTATATATACAGGTAGAACCATCTGGGGAAAGAATGCAAGTGAGTTAACAGTTCTATCAGGCTAAACAACGCTAGCTTGTATTAAAGCAAAATACATGCTAAAGAAATGAAGTTCATGTGTGGTTGCAGAGGTTTTCCTGGAGTATGTGTGACCCAGGGTGAATATGAAAGACAATAAACAGTGTTTTCATAGACTTAGAGAAGGTGAGGGTTAAAGGACAGGGACTAGAGATCTCAAGGGGCTCAAAGTCCAGAGGCTGTGAAGTCAAAAAGTGAACATGCTTGAAAGAACATTATGCTACAGATTTAGAGTCTGGCAATAGACATGTTGGAACATATTTAGGTAGAGATTGTTGACTTTGTAAATTTCATGGCTTTTTAGATCTCTTCAACAGCAATATTAGATATTCATTTGTTTATTTGTTTCTTTCTTGTTGTCCCCTATTTCAACAACAATATCATTAAGAAAACAAACCATTGTAAAGGCAAAAAGTTTGTTTAATTCATAGCGTATCTGCAACTCCTCAAAAAGTCAGAGAAGTAGGTGTTCACTAAATAGTTATCACCCTATCAAGAGTGATATACATACAGATGATAACAAGAAGTACTGTAATCACTGAAAAAATGAACTATAAGACTACAACTTCTCTGGCCAGAATATATGAACCATTGGACTAAGAAATAATGAGACTAGTTTATTATTTCAAAATGTTAATTTACTGAATAAGTGTTGTTGTTCAGTACATATTCATTCAAATCATAGAATAGAAATAATTATCCAACCTAATATCCTGTATAATTCAGAAGAGTCAGTGTTCAAACAGAGTCTTTGTGGGCATTTGGAATATTAGCAAGCTCTTTATTTTATAAAGCATTCTTTCTCTGTTAGGATAGTGCTCATTCACGTTATAAATTTGACTTGGGATTTTTCTGGTCCTTTTTTGATGAAGAGTTTCAGAATTTTATCTCGTATCTGCTTGTTTTTCATCACATACACAATGGGGTTCATCACAGGAGGAATGAGAAAATGCATGTTGGCCATGGTCACATAGACGTGTGAGGGAAGTTTTGGGCCAAAGCGGTGCAGTATAGACAGGCAGAGCATGGGTGTGAAGAAGAGGATCACAGCACAGAGGTGGGAAATACAGGTGTTAAGAGCCTTGAGGCAGCCACCAGAGGATGCAATGCTTAATACAGTTTTCAGTATCAGAATATATGAAAAAAGAATTAGGAGGAAATCAAGTCCCATAGTGGAGAGCAGCACAAATAGTCCATAGATGCTATTAATCCTAGTGTTGGTGCAGGAGAGCTTTATAATGTCAGGATGCAGGCAGTAGGGATGAGAAAGCACATTTGAGTGACAGAAGCACAGCCTCCTCAAAAGGATAGGAAGGGGCACCTGTATAGTCAAAGTTCGCACTACAATGGCCAGACCTATCTTGGCAATTACACTACTGGTAAGGATGGAGGAATAATGCAATGGATGAGAAATGGCCACATAGCGGTCAAAGGCCATTGCCAGTATGATAGCAGACTCAAAATCCTGGAAAGTGTGGATAAAAAACATTTGGGTGAAACAAGCTGAGAAGGTGAGCTCTCCAGCATCCAGCCAGAAGATCCTCAGCATTGTGGGGAAGGTGAAAAGGGACAGACCCAGATCAGAGGCAGCTAGCATGGCAAGGAAGAGGTACATAGGCCCATGGAGGGTATGCTGTTGCCAGATAACTGCAATGATGGTCACATTGCCCACCAAAGTAATGAAGAACATGGTACAGAAGGGTATGGAGATCCAGATGTGTGCTGCCTCCAGCCCAGGTATGCCTGTCACCAGGAAGGTGGAGAATATTGAGTTGGTATTGTTGATAGGAAACATGATGCCAGAGCTGCACGCCTCTCCTAGAATGAAATACATTGTCTCAGGCACAGATGTTAAAATTCGACTTGAGCTTTTAATTGGCTACTCTTAATAGCTCTTATTTTAAACGGACCCTGATATACGTCTACTATAAAATTAAATGCTGTTTCCTAACATAGAGCATCTGAGCCTCTAGACCTTCTTTATTTGTTTTCTTTCCATCACCATATATTTGATCCCTTTTACCCTCATCATAGATTTCTTTTCTGAACAATTTCCCCAGATATTATGACTTATTGAAGGGAAATTAATAAAAAAGTACCTTTGGTATTTAATTTACCTGTCATTTAATTGATCTAATGATATTTTAAAATGAAAAATCCAAAATAAATAATGTGCTTTAAATACATTTCTTTTAAAAATTAACACAAATTCATACCTGCTATTTTAATTACAGTAGTATATCATTTCTTACTGCTTGGTCCACCTTGATACATGTTAGACACTGCTACTAAAACTGTAGATCAGGGGCATTTTTCTGCAATGGAATGAGTGCAGAAAATGAAAATAAAATTTGCATTTAGAAACATTTGCATTAATGTGACATAATATATCTGTGTTTCTTTAATTTAATAATAATTATCAGCATACAATAATACGAGTATTGCATGTTGGATGTTTTTTCATTTATTTTTTTTCCTAAATACCATTTTAGTTATATTTTACAAATAACTATTTTGTGACTGAAATTCTTAAAATGTAACTTTACTACATAGTTTATGTAACAATGTTACAGGATAATTAATTGTTGAATGTAAGCATATTATTTTTATTCAATTGAACATGAAAAGAAACAAAAAATGAACATATTGTTTTATTTTTTTAAATTCATGATTTTAGGCTCTTTTTTTAATTAGAGAGCTGATATTTAAATTTCCATTAATAAGATATGCATATGTTTCATGTAGTTACTATATAGTTGTGTAACAAATAGTTCATTCTTAATAACAATAAAAATATTAAACAATAATTATTGTATTGATTTAATTTAATATGGATACGGTTATTTATTCATCTAAATATTTAATAAATATTAATTATTTTTCTCTATATGCCTGACTATAAGCTTTGTTTAAGATTATAGCAAAGATCTAAGAAAGCACAATTAGCAACTTATATTAAAGAAATGAGAAGCCTGTTTATCATTCAACTATGATGTACAATATGTCAGAAGTGAGAACATTTTCATGGTCTATTACCAAAACTTATTTCCAGATAAAATCAGTTGTGGATACACTGAGTCTTCTTCCCACAAGTTAAATACACATTTTTTTCTGAGTCCACCCATCACCGCATTCTATATTTATCAACCTAAACAGACATTGTATGTATATTACTTATATCTTATATAGTCATTCCCATAAGCAATAAGCCTTACAAATAGTACATATACTAATAGTACCAATCCCTCACCTAACCTCAAGTCACTAATGTTGTTCTTGGTATTATTTGTGGGCCTTTGTAGAGATGTTCACTTTCACACCTTCATTCCCTGCATGCAGCATACAGACCTTAGCTGTGGTGGCCTGAGTGTTTTCAGCTGTTTTTATTCAAACTCCCCTTAAGTCTGATCTTTGGTCAAAGTAACATTTTTAGAGAAAATAGTAATATTAAAAAAAAAGAAGAAGAAGAAACAAGAAAAGATCTTTTCTCTAAAGTCTTACTGCCTAGTCCTGGACAAGGCTAGTCAATTTTTCAAAATCTCAATCTGAGGATTTAGAATAAGGATTGAGAACAAGAAACAAGGATTCTGTTCACTTGTTCCTGCTTTCATCTGTCAGGTTAGTCAATTTTTCAGAATCTCAGTCTGAATCTGTTTGGATGAGACTTTTAGAAAAAATAAGAAGGGATTAACTAAAATTCTGTGCATTATCTTTTAAAAAATTAAGAAAATTGGAATTAGCTTTAGAAGCTTACTACCATTTGTCTAATCTTGAATATTGTTGTGAAAAATAGAGAAAGTGGGAGGGGGGTCTAGGAAACTGTCTTTGTTAGATAAGAGCACATTTGCTTCGTCAAATGATTGTGCCTTCCAATATTAAGGATCAGGTTTCTTCTCAGTGCTTTTTCTTATCCATGAATTTTTAAGTATTTTCAGAATCTATGCTCTTTGGTCTCCCAAAGAGTATTCATGTTCAAGGGTAAGGCTGATTGGTCTTCACAGTCAATGTTAACAGCTGGGTGGTGTTGTACTTCTCTAGTTCAGGAATAGATGAAACCCACTTCTGTTTATTTGGTTCAACACCATTGTCCAAATATTTCAGGTTCTTGAGGGAAACAAATTTAAGTGCAAATATTTAAGTACAAATATTTTCACAGAAACGTCTAGACGGCTGTGATTCCTTGTATTATATGCTAGAGTTTCTCTACTCACTAATTTATCCAAAGGCTCTTTGATTTCAGTCCTTTTTCCAAATTCAGGTAAACAATATTTTCTTTCTCACCTGGCATCTCAAGGCAGGGGGCTTGCTAATGTCCTAATGGGACAGCTTTCTCTTTCACGTCCAAAATCAAGAATCCTGTGACCTGGTTTGAGCTTCTATATTATTCAAGCAGCTATCTCCTGAGGATAGTAATCTCCTGGGAAATATCTTTCTTTTCTTGATTTAAAGTCTACCTTTCATTTCTACCTGGGAATGCTCCATAGATGACCCAAGTACTGGGTACTGTTTTGTATCAGGTGAGTTGAAAATCACTCATTAATTCTTGGTGTAATCTCCATTCACTTTAAAGTTATTTTTATAACGTAGTATCTATAATTTGGGTTTATTCATATTTTATTCATATTCATTTGGGGATTCTCAAAAGTTAATTGTGTCACAGGCATCTGTTTGAACACTACTGTTGTTCAATTCATATTATATGTTTCAACTATGAAACCCTATTGAATGCATATAGAAATTATCTTAGAATTCTGAAATGCTAATCTATCTATGGTTTTCTATCATCATTCCACATTTTACCCATACACACACCACTCACTTTACACAAACACATACACATAACTGTATGTCAAGGGACTTTTTATGTAATGTAGTTTCAAACAAAAATATGGACATGATCTTTCAGGCTAGCAAAACACATAGTTTTAAAATGACATTCCAATGATGGTCAAATTTCCATGAATTCAGCTAGAAATATTGTGACTATAGAAGGAGACTCTTCTTATGGTCAGTCATGCTTGTGAATTTAGAAAGCTCTTGTATGTGTCTTTTATTGTTTACCTTTTCACATATAAAAACATATTTTCCTCACATCAACCCAGCAAATCACTGTTATCTTTGAAGAAACTGAAATTCAAATAAATTTGTTGTCCCTATGTCAGACAATTAATATGTAGACAGTCTAGGATTCAAAGATCATTCATCTTCCGGAGCACATCTTTCTATAAAAATATACTTCAAAATAACATCAAAGTTATAATTTACATTGGTCTGACTTTTATTGGTAAAGTATCTCCTCTGTGAAGCAACAATATTCATTTTTCTCTTCTATGGAGAAGAAGAAATTACACGATAATCATTTAAGTGCAAATGTAAGTTAATCTGCTATCTCACCTGATTCTTCTCAACCTGAAGTTTTCTGTACCCAAAACAATATACTGTGGAATTGAAGCCACTAATGTATGTAAAATAAAGTATCTCCGAGAATTACCATATTTCTTCTTACAATATCCTTAGAAAGTAGATACCATTATGAACTCCTTTTCACTGATGGAGACATTGAGGCACAGACAGCCTGGGTCACCATGTTCTCTGGATACATGGGAGATATGTTATAGAATCTTGATTTTAGTTTAATCAGTAGCTATATCTTTAACTAAATGTAAAATCCAATTTAATATAACTGAGGAAATCAAGTATACATTACATACATGGGAAATTTTAGGTAAACATGCTTTGTTATATTTTGCTTTAATCTGTCACTGAATTTTTATGTTAGATGAGGCTAAGCTTGAAATGGTTTCAGTAAAAGAATCACAAAACAAAAAGATTTAAATTAAAAATATGAAAATAAAGCCTCCTGTCTTTTATTTGGAATATTTCCCTTTACAATACCTCAAATTCATTTAGTATACAGACATTTAGTATACATAACAATATAAATATCTTATTTTTAATCACAGTTGAGCCCTATAGCTATATATGAGGGATTCTTATATAAAAAATATTTGTAGGATTATTTGGATTGAAATGGGTCTCATGCCGGGTTTCCCCGAAAATAAGACCTAGCCGGACGATCAGCTCTAATGAGTCTTTTGGAGCAAAAATTAATATAAGACCCAGTATTCATTATATTATATCATATTGCATTACATTACATTACATTACATTACATTACATTATATTATATTATATTATATTATATTATATTATATTGTATTATATTATTACTCAGTCTTATAGTAAAATAAGACCGGGTCATATATTAATTTTTGCTCCAAAAGACACATAGAGCTGATTGTCCAGCTGGGTCTCATTTTCGGGGAAACACGATAGGTTAAGTGGTGTGAATTCTAGAGACATAAGAAACATAAACATATTGTGAAGGTGTAAGGAGCTTTAGAAATATATTTCCCGGTGTAATATTTAAGACTGGAAGGGAACCGCATATTCCCAGGAATATCAGAACACACAACCGCTTCTTTTCATGTGTCCATTATCTCCCTTTCCATAAGCACATCTGTTGTCTCTTCTGCATTTCCTTAGAGTATCTACCTGAGCATCCAGTGGGCAATTAGTGCTCCCTCTTCAAACCATGAGACTGGTCTCTGTATTCCCTGCCCATCAAGTGGAGAACTGTGCTCCCAAATGTATTTCCAAAGTTTATTACCTGGCCATCAATTAAAGAAGATCGGACCTAGCTGTGCTAAGGAAATATAGATTTGGTGTCCTGGGCGGTACTTGGAACCTCACTTTTCTAGCTATTATTACGTAAATCTTTTACACTGCTGTGAGTTTCATCAGACAATAGGATAAGTTAATCCTTTAGTACCAAAGGCTGACATATCTCCTTAGCTAGATCCAGGTACATATGCTATCTGTGCAGTGGATCAGGGAAATCATATTGCATGAACAAAAGAGAAGAACCTCCAAACTTTGGAACACAGAACAACTCAAGTATTTATGAGAGAATGGAAATTTGAGTGTGATATTTCCCATGATAAAAGATTAAAATATTAATAAATAATATACCAATTATTATTTAATAATAATTAATATAATATAATAATTTATCAATAAATAATTAATGGTTGCCATCCTTAATAGAAAGTAGAGTCAGTTGTGTAGTGACGCATGGTAACAACCAAGAAATCTCTGCCTTTCAGAATTATCTTCTTGTCTAGTCTAAGTGAGCCAAATTCCACATTATCATTTCATTTCTAGAATTATGTTTTTCCCATTTTTTTCAAATAGAATACTTTTAGGACATTGATCTTGATTCTCACTGGATATTAGCATATCAATCTGATTTGGTCTAGGGAGCGCTCTCTTTTTTTCTTTCTTTTGATTGAAGTAAAATTGACATACATAAAATTAATCATTTAAAAGTGTACAATTCAATAGCATTTAGTACATTCACAGTGTTGTACAACCGTCATTTCTATCTAATTCCAGGATATACTCATCACCCCACAATAAAGCCTCATATAACCACCAATTTATTTTGTTTCTACGCATTTACCAGTTATGAATATGCCATGTAAATGAAATCATAAAATATATGAACTTTCTGTAATATATCATATATATATTACATTGTGTGTTCACCACCCAGAGTTAGTTCTCTTTCCATCACCATATATTTGACCCCATTTACTAGAATTGTACACTTCAAACCTATGTAATTTTATTAACCATTGTCACCCCAATAAATTTTAATTTTAAAAAATTTAAAAACTGATAATAAAATATGTGACCTTTTGTGTCTAGTTTCTTTCACTTAGCATAATGTTTCAAGGACTTTCCATGTTGTAGCATGTGTTAGTACTTCATTTTTTATGGCTGAATAATATGCCGTTTTGTGTATATACCACGATTCATTTATCCATTCATCCATTGAGTAACAGACCATCTTTCAATGATCAACTTGCATAGAATGAACAACTTTCAGTTCCAATGTCTATTGAACACTAAAAGAAACCTGTAGACTCTCCCTAATTACCAGATATTTCACTTATATAAGTGAACGATTCTTTGCATACATAAGTAGAAGATTATAAAGAAATTTATAATCTATTTCTCTCTTCTGTTGGCTAATCCTGGTTTCATTTTAGTTTTTCAGAAGATGATTATTAACTGTCTCATCCCTATAGTCTTTCAATTTGAATATTCCAAGTGGTTCTTTAAAAAATAAAACAAAATAAAAATACACATATTATACATTGACTTCCACATATAATCGCATTCCACAATGTGGTAAAGATCAACATTTTGGCAATTTTCTTCTGAGACCTCATATTTTTCAGGCATTAGATATGAAGTGGATTAAGAGCATGATGTTCCATGTTGTCTCAAACAACATGGGTCAATCTTAAGATTATTATGCTGAGCAAAATTAGTCAGAAGGAAAAAGTCGAGAACCATATGATTTCACTGATATGTGGTATATAAAACTGAAAACATCAAAGGAACAAGACAAACAAATGAAGAAACAAAAACTCATAGACACCCACGATAGTTTAGTGCTTACCAGAGGGAGGAGAGGGATGGTAGATTAGGATAAAAGGGATCAAATATATGGTGATAGAAGGAGAACTGACTCTGGGTGATAAACACACAATGTGATATATAGATGATGTATTACAGAATTGTACACCTGAAACCTATGTAACTTTGCTAACAATTGTCACCCCAATAAACTTTAACTAAAAAAAAAAGAGCATGATTTTCACAGGAGTACAGATGTGAGTTTAAGTCCTAGTTCTATAACTAGCAGCTTTCTTAGGCACTGTGTGTTTTATTCATACACAGATTGATAGTCAAAATAGTATATTTTTGAACAAGAAAAATGCTTGCTGGAGTCAGATAATTCATAGCGCTCTAGTGGAAGGATATGAATAAAAATAAAATTAAATTAGAATATTATAAATAATTAAATGGGGTTCAATGACACCTATATGTTTCATACATTTAAATTTTATATAAGGCAAAAAAGAAAGATTTAACAGAATTTATGTGTTCTTGTAAATAAAATGTGGTTGTTTCTAATCCTGAATCCAATCATTTTTGATTGGGGAGATGATATCAATTTATTTAGTATCTTTCAACTGTCTCCTTTTTTTTAAAATGCAGCTACTCAAACTTACCTGTTTTAGTTTAAGAGAAGCTAGTTTTGGTAATGTATTTAAAGTTTGGAGCTTGAGGTAGACTTCAATAACTCAGTTTCTTTTGTCCTTTCTAGAATAAAATATTTTAAGGATATTTCTCACTTGTTTTAGAGTTACATTTTAATGTGCAAAAATTACACTTTTGCAGGTACAATATAGTACCAATGATAACTCTCAGTTGACACATTTATGAATTTATGCATTAAAATATATTTGTTGTATACAATATTATAGCTATTCCATAAAGTATTATACTAAAGATGTAATGGCAAAGACAACAGACATGATCCCTGATTGTTTAGAAGAGAAGAGTCATGAAACAGTAATTTTGCTAGCAGCTGTAATAGTCAAGTGCAATCATCTATGCCCATAAAAATTAATTTTTTATTAAAGAAAATAATTGGAATTTACTGTGCCACTAAATAGAGTATATACCAGAGATTTAGAACAAAGCAACACAATGACTCCCCACAACAATTCTTGATTAATTGAGAAAGATAGTTATGAAGATGTAAGTAAAATTTGTACTCTGAGTATTATAATAAAATTATTTATAGGGTATATTGAGAGGAAAAGGGAAATAACACTTCTACTAAAATGTTGGAAACATTCATGATAGAAGAAGTTTTGTTTAAAATTGAGGTTGAATTTGAAGCCAAACATTTGATGAAAGCTTGGAGTCATATGAAGATTGGTATATATGTGTAAAAATACGTGGAATCGTCTAGTTTGAGAAGTGCCACTGTGTAGTGGGAGCTGAGGTTGGACTCTGGGTGGGGAGCATACACTGTGGTATACAGATGATGTATTATAGAATCATACACTTGAAACCTATGTAATTTTACTAACCATTGTCATCACCAATAAATTTAATTTTAAAAAAAGAAAAACCATGGAAAGCTTTCTAAAAAATGTTAATAACTTAGCCTTCATCATATAGTTAATTGTAAATACAATTATTTAAACTTAAATATTTAAGTAGAAGAGAGACATAAAAATTATTTCAGTAAGATTCCTTATGCACTTCTGTGAATGATGAATTGGATCAAGATAATAACCAAAATACCACCATCTTCTTGGCAGACAAGAAGAAAATACCTCAACTCTCACAGAACCACACTGTGAAATGGTGGTATAGTTCTGAGGGGGAAGCAGACATACAAAAGGGGAAGAAGGATTTAGGGTGTCTTTTTCACTAAGGCCATACTTGACTACTTGAGCCAATCTCTCCCGCCCTTGAATAGCTTGTATACTGCAGACTTTATCTGTTTAGTTTTTAAGCTATAAAGCAAGGGATTAAGGACAAGGGTCAAGAACAGAAAGAGATTGGCCATGGTGACATGGAGAAGAGGAGATGTGAATGTACCAAACCTATGAATTAGAGCCAGCACAATGAGTGGCACATAAAAGATACAGACAGTGAAAATGGGGGAAACACAAGTATTAAGTGCCTTGAGCTGACCATCTTCTGAGAGTATACCCGGGACTGTTTTCAAAATCAGGATGTGTGAAATGACAATGAACAGAGAGTCAACTCCAAAGGAGCAGAGGACAAGGGACAACCCATAGATGATGTTGAATCTGACAGGGCCACAGGCCAGCTTCATAACATCAGGGTGGTAGCAGTAGCAATGAGATAGAATCACATTATTGCAAAAGGACAATCGCTTGAGCAGGATTGGCAAGGGTGCCATCAACACCACACTCCTAACCATGGCTGCAAACCCCATCCCAATAATCCGAGAAGGGATTAAGACCACAGTGTAGTGCAGCGGGTTGGGAATAGCTACAAATCGATCAAAAGTCATGGCCAACAGGATGGCTGACTCCATGGAGGAGAAGGGATAGATGAAGAACATCTGTGTTAGGCAAGAGTGGAACTCAATCTCTCTGTGATTCAGGAGGAAAACACTGAGTACTGTAGGTAGAGCTGATAACAACAGACTTGCATCTGTGGCTGCCAGCAAAGACAGAAAGATGTACCGAGGCTCATGAAGACTGCAGTTAGTTTTGATAATGAAGAGGATAGTACAGTTTCCTAGAAGCAATTATGTACATGACACACAGTGGGATAGAGATCCATATTTGTACACCCTCCAGTCCAGGAATGCCTGTTAGAAGAAGAGTGGGTGGCTGGAACCAGCTACTATTTATAAATTCCATAAAGATACTTCTTGAGATTCAGCCTACATCAGCTTCTAAATGTTCCTATTGAAAGAAAAACATAGATTTTAAGAAAGGAGAACATAATGCATGTAACTCCTCTAGACAGTACTAATCCTAGGCATCTTTAGATCAAGGAATTGATCCTAAGAATGTTTCCAAACTATCTAAATAACTACCTGAAGTTAGAGCAATGGATAGTGCTGTTAAAATGTTAGAACCACTAGAGGTCCTTTGGCCCAAAACACGCTAGTCATTGATCAATGACAACGGAAGTTAAGGACATAATTTTGCTTATCCCAATGCATAGAAAAATTTGATTCTCAGAACTTTTTTTATTTCTTAATTTATTTAATTATGTTTGCATCTAATTTTATTTATAGTTATCTTAGCTGAAACTCTGAAAGATGTTCCTGAACTCTCCACCACAACATCATACCTATAAATATTCAGGCATCTGGAAATCTGGGTATTTTTCTTGTTATTTATATCTGCAGAAATAAAGCATAGGCTATTTCAATAACCCACACAAAGCCCAAGTCATTAAAAAAATCATGTGAAACCATTTATTTTTATAGTTAATTTCTAGCTTGTTTGATGTGTTTTTTTAAAAAAAATAACGTTAATTTTTCAAAATATGAAACAGTGATAAAAATCATCAAAATGAATATTGCCATTACTTCCTAGCTGGTGCTAGAAGAATATCAAACATCAAAAAACAATTTCTTGATACAATTGGAAATATTAATATCTCTATTTCAAAACTTAAATTTATATTAGAAAATAATAAGTACAACTTTTAATAAATATCTTAGAAGTGGTGTAATTGGAGGAAATAGTGTTAGATTTTATGTCTTTGTCCTACAAAGAAGGGTAGGAAGAGATTACATATGATCAGTTGAATATAGATTTAAGTGTTTTGTTTAAAATTGCAAGCAGAAGCAAAATAACGATGTAACTACATTTAGGCCAATGGGGCATTTATATATTTGTGTATGGGGGAGAAGGAAGGGAGGTAATAGTAACTGACCTCATCTGTAAGAGCGTGAAATCAAAACATTTTTTGTAAAATCATATTACTTAAAAGTATGGTCAAAAATCAGAGCACCAGAAAAAAAGTACCATAAACAGAAATCAAAGAAGGATTCTTTCTCAGGAAAAAGACTACAGACAGGGAAGATTGAGATAAGAGACTAATGTTTTTTTGCTTTCAGCCAAAAGTAGAAGTACTATGTGGTTTAAAGACCATGTAAATGTAAACAAACAAAATTATATTTTTATAAATATAAATATATCTTTGAAGAGTAGATCCCAGATGAATCATAGTGTATACATTTTCATCCTTTGGTGTATATACCTATTCTTGTTCAGTCATCCATTCACATATTTTTGTCAGTGAATGTCTTCTACATCTTTCTATATTCATTCACGTTACTCCTAGCAAAGAATGTTCTACAAAGCATGTCCTTTAGCTGAGGACTGCTCTGAAGTAGGGCCCCTAACAAGAAGGCCAACTTCTTAAGGACTTAGAATACTAAGCTTTATATAACTTTTTTTAGCTGTACATGTGGAGTATCAGAGTCACTCATGTTGAAGAAAAAAAAAAAAGAAGGAAGTCATGGTTCATAAAACTGGGCCCCCCAAATATACCACAGACACTACCCACAATCAGTCCCTCAACACACTACGTCCCACCCCACTAAGACATGGAGTCTCTTCTTTTCTTAAGTCATTGGTATCACTTTTTATTTTTTTTTGTATTAACTACCAGTTTGTATTTCTTAATGCCGTCACCTTTTCCACCCTGCCCCCAACCCCATACCCAATTATCACCCTGATAGATCTGGTACCTCTCTGGCACTATACCTAGTTTTACAATATTGTTGACTATATTCTTTATGCTATACCCGACATCCCCATGACTACTGTATAACAACAAATTTATACTTCTTAATCCCTTCCCTTTACACCCACCCTTAACCCCCTCCTGTCTTAAACAAGTCCCTCTGAGGAGTTTCTTATAAACATAAAATTCTTACCTACTAAAACATACCATGCAACGCATTTAAATATACCTGAATGCATAAACTACAGGTTCATTTATGTACATATATAACCAGCTTTCCTCCCTTTGTTTCAACTATCTTTCAGAGTATTTTCGAATTCACTCTTTACTTTATATTCATTTTTCTCTTCTGTTTTGGATACTGACCCAATCAGTACCACTACCACAAACATCAGTGCCACCATAAGCACAATTGCAACCACTAATGTAAAACTCAAATATATATTTAGTTCATATTGATACCTATCATTTTTTTTAAATACTTCTTGTGCTTGTGCCTATCCTTTCTTAACAAAAATGTCTTTTGTTTCAACTAACAATTTTTTTCTAGTCATTCTCCATGCTAGCCAGGTTGGTTGCTTAATACCACAATATATGACTTAATCATTTGACATCAGAATATTTGTATAACTTTTGATGCGATCTCAAATGCGATCATGCTTTATCTCAACTGATGGTAATTAAATTCATTGAAAACCAGTCTATATCCAACACTCTATAAACTCTTCCCACAATTATTTCATATAAGAATTCCTCCAGCCATTAAATTCCAACAGGATATGCTCGTTTTTTTTTTTAAATGTCATTTACCATATATGATTTCAATATTACCTTCCAACTGTTAGCTGAATGAATTTTCCTTATCCAATTTGACTTCAAATGCCTTTAAAACTGTGATTGCACCCTTCACATATTTCACAGTAAAGAAAGACTAACATTGTTTGGACATAGAAAGCACCCAATGAATTTTTCTTAAGCACATAAATTAATTGTTTACAGATTCCCACTGTGGCATATAGTTGCTAACCCCTAGCAAAGATTTAAAACTCGATAGTTAACCAGGCTCCCTTTTAAACTCTGATGCACAAAAAGATTTGTGGGTCATCCTCCCCACTGAGGCTCATTTAGAACTGAAGAGTGGATGCCATTAAATTTGAAAAGAGAACAAGAAATACGTATAATCAGATAGAGAATATAAATTCTTGTGTTTATCAACCTGCTCAATTTCCAGTTATTCTTATACTGGATTTCCATTTATCTATACTGGGTTACCCATCCTAGCCAGAAAGACAGTTTGCAGGCTATTCCTGGAGCTCCAAAAGAAATATAACAGTTCCAATTAAATACGTCCTATTTTCAACCTCCTAAAAATCATTTTAAGACATTATTTCTCCAGTCTTGCCCAGGGTCCAAAACAAAATCTTGCCCTCTCACATATGCAATGTCAAGTTCTTTTAGTTAACCTTAAAATGCATAACAGTCCTCTTGGTTCCTCAATTAGGCTTCTGTACTCTTACCTTTTCTGAATTCTCCTTTTTGTTTCCTTTCTAAGAACACTGAGCTTCCATGACTTTCATTCTGAATCTGGAAAACCTGCACTAAGCAACTTCTAAAGATGGTGCCACCTCTCTGTTCTTTTAAAGAACATAAATACAACAGTTATTTTTATGTGTTGTATAATCTCATCATGAAACAGGCCCCCTCAGTATGACTTGACAAATGAGATCAGTAGCACAATTCTGTTTTAGTCCCGTCCTCCTTGGCATAGACGGAGAATAGATGGTTTCTTATGAGATGTTAGAAACCTTTCATAGAGGTATCTGCCAGGCACCACAGTTATTTATTGCAACAAATAGAGAGTCTTAGATGGTAGGGGCCAGAGGGAGGTTAACAAAATATACCCGAGATAGTTTTTTCAATGTGCTATACATGAGATGTCGTAAAAATAAATTATTTGAAAGCAAGGATACACTAAACTTACTTTTCTCAATACTCCAGAGTCCTTATAATTAATCACATGCTCAAGCATGAAAAAAGTTGTATCTCTACTCTTCACCATAAATATGTAATGAGCTTTTCCTTGGAAGTGGTTTTTCCTAAGTAACTTTTAAGTATCCAGACTTAGTTTTGATCTTTTTAGAGGTAAATCATTTTAAAATGTAATTCTCTACTTTCTTTATTAGAATCTGAAGGTTGAAAACTATTTCTCTCATTCCCATTGTTATGCATGTCCATTATTACATCGTTTCACAATATTATAATGATGTAATTATATGAGAAATATAGGATTGTTTATGTTAAACTGAGTTAGTGTGGCCTCATTAAGAGGTTTGTTTTTCTTTCCCTTTTCTTCCTTTAAAGCTGTTAGTTGTAAGTTATTTTTTCCTTTCCTTTTAAGGTTTTATTATGTCTTTCCTATGACATAATAGGAGAGAAAAATTTTTTCTATCCTTCCAAAGTTTTTGTTGTTGTTGTTTGTTTTTTGTTTTTTCACAGTAGTGAAAGAGCAGTTTAAGGGAAAGTACTCCAAAGGGATAGGAGCGCGCCCAAACACAAAACAGTGACTCAAAAGGAGCTGACTGGCGAGGACTTGGAGTTTTTATTTCCTTCTCTTCCAGAATGTGCTACTCCTCTCTAATTGTGGGGCTGCTTGAATAATACTTGTGATTGATAATGACTAATGGTTATGGTAAACAAGGGCAAGTTTGGGGGGAGAAGGGAGGTCTTTTAGGCAGTTATTTCCAATAGACTATGTTGGATGTACAGGAATGTTACCTGACATATCCAGGCATCTTGGAGACCCAATTCCTGTCTCTAACTGCCTGCCTTATGTCCCCCTTGAGAGATGTGATTCCCATAAATCTCTGTGGGAAGTTGCAGGATAGGAGACCTCTTCTTCTGTATCTGCTTCCTGCCGAATGTGGCCGTTGTCCCTGCCTATTGGGGATTCACAGGACTCTTGCCCTATCTGATCTTAGATGAGGGGAATGGGTCTCGAGATCCGCCTGGAGAACCATGTTGACATCTTTGGTGGGGATGTACTGGAAGTCTTGTTGGAGTATCACTTGTATCACCATGGCCCCTAGAGGAGGAGAGATAGATTTTAGTTAATAGAGTTGAAAGTGTTGGCCCAAGAAGCAGGATTCAAAGCCATTGACATAGGGTGACTGTGTGATGAAAAATTTGTTCAACTTCATGGAGCCTGGCCTTTCTTCTAGTTTAACCAGTCATTCAGTTATTGTTCACCTGGGAGCTAGGCCTGGAAAGAGCGCTGTGATACAATGACCATAGTCAACAGACATTAATCACGAGCTTTAGAGTAATTATCTAAAACAGGGGGTAGCAGATTTCTATGATTCAGGTTAAAAACAATCTATTATTTATGATTAAGAGACTGATTTGAAAAATAATTATAACCAGGGTCTATGGAGCCAAAACACTAGGGAAAAGTAAACTTAGAGTTTCTATAGTGAGAAGCCCTTTCTTTTGGCCCATATCATTTCCCCCTTGACAGTAGTGGGATCTCACATCTATGAGACTATTGGGGAGTTATGAAACTCTCACCCCTTGTTGTCTAGATGTGAGTATGACTTCTGGATTAGTTTCATGTAACATCTTGTGGAAATTGAGGGCTGTTAGGTGGAAAGAAATAAATTTTGTCAGAAGATTTAAAACACAGGGTCCAAAGATAAGGGTTAAAATAATCATTAATAATGGTCCCGCAAGGGGAGGAAGCCAGGATGCCCAGCCCTAGATCTTAGACCAGGATCCTCAAGATTCACATAATTGTTGGTGGATCCTGGAGGTTCTATCTTTTAACTTTTGAGCAGCATCTCTGACTATGCCAGAGTGATTAATGTAAAAATTCTAAAAATAAGCATAGCCCACATTTTTCAGCAGTTAGGAGGTCTAGTCCTCCATGATTTTGAAGGACTACTCTTGTCAAAGAATCTAATTGGTTTTGCAAAGTGATGATCTTCTAGATATGTTGACTAAGCTATCAGAAAAATCCTTAGATAGACTCTGGGTAAGAGAGAAGTGGATAGTCCGGCTATGCCTGTGCTTATTCCTATAGAGATACTGAGGCCTATTAAAAGGGGAATGAATTGCATGGCCTGTTTGGTTTTCATATATGTCCTTAAAGTAACAGTTAGGGATTGATTATTGGGAGCTATGTAATCCAGAGCCAAGTAAACTAAGGTATAAGTTCCTGTCCAACTAGTTGGAAGGCATAGATAAGACCTAGTCCTGCAGAGGAAAAATATACCCGGGATTCTAAGACAAAAACAATAATGAGTAGCCCTAGCAGTTCTGTCTGAAGAGGAGCTTTAGGTCGTCAGTTGGCTCACAGGAACAATAGTGACAGTGTACCTTCTCGGGAATCCTGTGGAAACATAAATGAAATAAGTTTGATTTGAGGGAAGTGGACCCAGGCACTGACTCTCTGAAGCCTGACAACAGCTCGGATGCTTGGAAAAACTGTAAAGAGTCGCTTTCGTGTAGGAGCTAACTGATCTGTTAGAGACCTTTCCCTCTAAGCTTCTAATAGCACTCGGTTCCCTATATTTCTTAAGTACCTGTTGGACATTTTAGATTAATAATATAGGAAATAACAGAATTGAGATTAAAATCCAAAGCGATGAGCATCAGTTAGAGCCAGGGCTTAGAAGTATCTGGACAAAAGTTTTCCAGAGTCCTCTTTAAGTCTAATTTGTTTGTTTTACCTTTCCTCTAAGGTATAGACCAATGGTAAGGAAGAGGCTGAGTAAAATAAGCCCAAATCTGGGGCCTCTCTTTGTCTTTACAACTGAGCAGTTTTCAGAGGAAAAAGGTCCAGAGTAAGCAGTTGAGACAGAATAAATGGCTTTTATATTAATCAGGAAACGAATAGGCTTATCTGCCATGTCAAGGGTCACCTGCAGTTTTGCCCCTGTGATGAGAACAGTTTGGGAGCCCCTGGAAGCTTCAGGCCCATTAGTGATCAGAGCCATTTGTGGGGAGGGAGTTGGTCCCTGCTCCCTTCAGAACAGGGGACAATCCCTCCTCCAGTGCTCTTTAGTTTGCACAAGGGGCACATCTGCTTTGGAGGATTAGGATATTTCTTATTATAGGGGTCTGGGTTTCCACATCCAAAGTAGGCTCCTTTATTTGGTGTTTCCTTTTCTGTGGCTTCTGGGGTGCCCTGAGGTGGCTTTATCCCTGTACTGTCTATAGCTGTGGCCAAAATCTGGTCTGTCTCTGGTCTCATCCTCCGGTCTCACTGTTCATTTGTTCCTCTTTTTTTCTGTCTCGGTTGTTAAAGATATTTAAACAAACTTCCTGGCCTTCCTAGGATCTGAGCCTCTTTATCAGGGATGTAACTGTGGGCCAGAACCATTAGAATACTCTGCCAGTTAGGGGAAAACACTAGGCTAAGGTTCCTTATATTGGCCCATATCTAACACTGAGGAGGACACAGGAACTCTAGTAGTTTTAAAATATAGAAGTTTACATAGCTTTTGTAAAATTTTGTTTGTAAATTTAGTTTTCTGGAGTAACTAAGGACCTAATTAAGATAATATAAAATATAGAAAATTATTCTGATGACATATATAAACAGAACTACCAACAATTGTAGAGGACCTAAAATCTTAAAGTTGTCCTTGCAACTTCGAAGAGGCTATAAAAAGGGTGTGGAACTTGCTACCTAGGTTTAAAAGTGCCTCTTTTTGACATAGAAGAAAAACTGAGGGTTGCCAAATGGGAGGGGGGTGGGGGTAAGGGGGAAGGTGAGGGGATTAGAAAACAGTCAGTAACCACAAGATGGCCACAAGGTTTTGAAAATTAATTTGGGGAATGTAATCAATAATGTTGTAAAGATTTTGTAAGGTATCCGATGGACAATTGTCTCATTAGGGAGACCACCTCAGGGATGATGTAGATGCCTGATCACTGCACTGTACGCCTGAAGCTGAAGCTGAACAATAATGAATGTCAACTACAAGCTTATATATATATCTATATATATATATATATACATATATATGTGTGTGTGTGTGTGTGTGTATGTATATACTTACAAGAAGCGGAGTACAGCATTAGGAATAGAGACAGTGGAAATGTAATGGCTGTGTGCGATGTCAGAGGGATAATGGATGGGAGGAAGGGGGTTCACACAGTGTGAGGCATATAAATGATAAATGTCTAAGTATTACTTTGTCTTGTGCACCTGAAACTAATAAAAAAAAAGTGCCTCTTTTTTTTCCTTCAGTTACCTCAGCCTCAAGCAGCAGCTGCAGCAGCCCCTTTTGTTTATATTTCAGGTTATCTTCAAGATTCTAAAAGGTATTGACAGTTAGAAAAACCTTTCAAAACTTACTTTTGCCAAGTTTCTGAATATACAGTTGGTGTACAAAACAATTTAAGTTGACTATTTTGCTAATATATGACCTAGGGGAATCTCAGAAGGTATAGATATAGAGTTCCCCATCAGCTTGGTGTCTAAGATACAAATAGAAAGGAAAAGAAAAAGGGAAAAGACACACTAGAGAACAAAATAAAATAGAGGGACTTTGGGAGTAGCTGGGGGAGGTTGATATGGTGGAGGATGTGGTTTCCCCTGAGAGGGTGGGGGAGCCCACTGCCTTCGAGACATAGGGGAACCTTAAGTAGGGGGTCATCTATGAAGTCTAGATGATCTGGGCTTTGTTTTTGATCTTTGTTTGTATTGATTCTTTAGCTCATGTGGCGTAAAGAGGGGTCCTAATAGAGGGCCATAAAGACCTGAACATATGGAATTTCTGACCATTTGTCTGCCATTCTACAAAATAAATCTAACTGTAAAATAGTATTATGGTTTAAACTTTCATTAATTGGCCTTGGTCACCCAGTTTGTATTGGGGCCAACCTACATTGTAAAAAAAGGTAAGATGTTTTTTTCTTTAAATTATCAGGATCAAATTTGTCCCAGTGGATGTCCCAATGTCCCAACGATACAGCCAAGTGGTGAGTCTGATGGGATTGAGATTGACAGCTATGCTGGTCTGCAAGAGAAGAAAGAGTCTAAGGAGAGTCTAGGTAAGGACAAAACTTTCCATACAAGGTATCCCTCTAGGAGATGGTTAGTCCTGGATGGATCCTCTAGTATGTCCTCCTGAGCAGTTCCTGATTTAGGATGCCAGACGTCTCTGGTCTTAGGTGGGTACTGGTACCACTTTGACTTAGGCTTAGGCATGAAACTCTTCCAAAGACTATGTCCTATGACAACCTTTGGTATCCCTGTGTGGAGTACTTGGCTCTTTGCATCCTGCCAGTTGAAAAAACATTCCTCAATTATGGCTCCATGAGTGGCCAATAATTGAGTAATAGTTCTAGTAATAATTGTTAGGGAAGTTAGCAGCAAAGGGAATGGGGATGGCTCCAAATCTTTTAGGTATTTCTTTAAAATTCATAAGTGAGCAAAGAAAACCCATATGACCCTAAATCGTGGGTGTTTTTTTTTTTTTTTTTGGAAGAGAAGGAAGAGGTTTTTGAGGAGATCCTCTGAGTGGAGGAGACCATGGGTTGGGCAAAAAAAAAAAAAAAAAAGTAAAAGTGCAAGCCAGAAAAGTGGGTTCAGATGTAGCCTCTTACTGACAGGTGCCCAGTTGAAAACAGAAATGGGGCAGATAGAATATGGCCCCTCATAGCAAGAAGTAAGGCAGAAAAGGAGGACAGCTTGAGGTCCCCAGAGGAAGTTGGCAAGATGGCAAAAGAACAGAGGAGATGAAAAATCAAATCTCCAGAGAGACATTATGCTGTATAAACATAGACCTGACAGGTGCTTGGATTTGTCGTGAGCCCAGCAGGTCCTGAATGACCTGTTCCAAGACTGGGTAACCCTGTCATGGGGGTCTTCAAGCAGTGGACGCCCTACTGGCTGGTAATTGTCCAACCTTTGCCCACAAAGTACGGAAAACATAAGAGGTTACAGCAGAATGAGCAAAAGGTTTTTGAGGTCCCCTAAATGGGGCTGGCTCACCAAATTATTTTACGGGAGAGCAGGTCCTTCTTGGCATGGTGTCCAGGTTCTTGGCATCTTGAGCAAAGAATTGAGAGAGACACAGTAACACAGTTGTGAAAGAGCAGTTTATTAGAAACAAAAGTATACTCCAAAGAGATAGGAGCGGGCCCAAGCACAAAGAAGTGGCTCAAAAGTTCCCTTCCAAAGTTTTCATCTTTATTTCCTACTCTATTGAGAAGCCAAGGATGATACTCAGTATATAGATGTGATTCAACATATCCTTAATCAGTGAAAAACAAATGGTGATGGGACTTCTGCTTTTGATCAAAATGGAATAAGAGAGATTGGATTTATCTTCCAATCCAAAAGAACCAAAGTAATTAAACAAAATGTATGAAACAATAGTTTCAAGATAATAAACAGCTGGCAACAAAGAACTATAGACTCTGAGAGACTCATACAAAATAAATATAAAATTGCCTCAGCTCTTTGAAAGAGCTTTCAGTCCATGGTAACAGATACCCAGAGTCCATAAACTTCTTGTGTTCAGGAACAATGGCTGGGAACCAAAGAAGACCAAAGTTTTTGTTCATAGGACAGAGTACTGGAGAAGAGAGAACTGCATAAGGAGAGCCTCTTGGAAGTTTGCAGAAAGCCCTTACAAAGGCTCTGACACCACTTACAACGTGGGGGAGAAGGGAAGTTTCTCATACCACCAAGGAGTGATTTTCCAACATCATCTTGGTCTCTTACAATTTAACTCAATTCTGACACTTTCTATCTGGAAATAGTATTAGATTCCACAGGTTAAGAGGTTAGTCCCACAAGATCACCCTCCACTTTAGGTGCCAATTGCCAAGTCCATGTTGTTACTTGTCCTTCTGACTAAGTGGCTACAGATTAGAGGTTCCCATGATACTCTCCTGTATTCAGACAACAATTACAAGTCAAGGTTATTACTTATACTTCTGACTGACTGGTTATAAATTAGAAGTTTCCACGAACCCCCTCCTTGGGTTTAATTAATTTGCCAGAGCAGCCCACAGAACTCAGGAAACCCACTTGCTCATTAGGTTACCAATTTATTATAAAGGACACTAAATGATATAAATCCATAGCCAGGTGAAGACATACATAAGGTGAGGTCCTGGATAAAGGAGCTTCTGTCCTTGTGGAGTCTGGGGCCCAGGGCGGTGGCACATGGAAGGGTTCTGGTTCTCCAACCTGAAAGCTCTCTAAACACCTTGTATGTGGGGTCTTACAGAGGCTTCATTACATGGGCATTGCAGATCAAGACATTAGCAATTGGTAATTGAGTCAACCTCCATCCTCTCGCCCGTCCCCCAAATCAGGGGGTAGAACACAACGTCCCACCCTCCATTTATGGTTGGTTCCCCTGGTAACCAGCCCCCATCTTTAGGTGCTTTCCAAAAGTTACCTCCTTAACATAAACTCAACTGTAGTGAGAAGGGGTTTGCAATGAATAACAAGACACTCGTTTTATGTTTATGACTCTGAAATGATTTCAGGAGCTGAAGACAGGAGACCAAATATCATAACAGAAGATGCTCCTATTGCTCTTCTCATTCAGGGAAAAGGATTTTGGGAACCGTGAGCCGGGAACCATGAATGAAGGCCAAATAAATGAGAAATATAATTTATCATCTGAATGACTAAATATGTATTTCTTCTGAATCACATTATTGCAGCCTCCCTCAAATATTCATCGGGGTACTGATTGGTGCATGTGTATAAAGGAACTAACTGAGGACAAAGAAACAATCATAAAAGTATAAGAGGAATCAGGCCCAGTGCTCACATGATCAGAATAAGTGCCTGTTCCCAGCCAGACTGAAGTAAGTCATAGTTCACAGAGCATTAGGCAGAGAATTTAGAAAAATAAGGTCCCAGTAGTGGGTAGTTATTAGTCCTAGGTTAAATGCTGTCTGGTCATGCCTTACAAGTTTTAAACAAAAGACCTAAAGGATGAAAGTGTTTCCAGGTAACGTAAATGTGATATCAGAACAAACTTAATAATATTTACAGGTATATAAATACTTGATTTAGGAATAATTTACAGTAAATATGACTTATATTTATAGTTGACAAGGTAAAATTCACAATATCTGGCATCCAATAAAAAATATGCATGCATAAAAATGATCTTTATCAGGGCCACTCCTAGATATAACAGTCCGTAGAAAAGTATATTGTATTTGTGTGGGGCCCTGTCAGTATAAACAATTTTAAAATGCAATACAAAATCCATGAGCCCACATACGGTATAGTTATTTATCAATGAAGATTTAGAATAATAGGTAGAGAAAAAGAACTTATATATTTTTTATTGTCCAAATCAATGAATGTGAAGACTGTTCCTAGTGTTTAAGCTCTATCTCTTTCTGTTCAGTTCCAAGAACTATCTCTCTGTGTTCTTTTTATCAATGTATGTTTGCTAAAGTCGTATCTACCACCATGAAAAAAAGGAAAGTTAACAACACAATTACAACTTGTAACGCCACGACTCTTAAAGAAACTCTTTGTATTAATGAATTATAGATCTTTCTGCCTTTTCAGTTTTCTAAAATCACTGTGCAATATTGGTTACATCACCAATCATGACCCTGAATCATCCATTATGTTGCTGGAGTAGACTGGATTCCTGAGGGCAAACCACATTTAGGTATTAGAAAGAAGCAGGTTCAAAGTTATGGTCCAGGGCAGAGACAAGTTCTGTCCAATTACACTATATAATGTCATATATCTATATCTATATCTATATCTATATCTATATCTATATCTATATCTATATCTATCTTTATTTCTATCTCTGTCTCCCTATTTATAAATAGATAATTACATGTATATTCATGTCAACACTTATTCATCTCACTCCTTCCAAATTGGGGTCCTCTCTTTTAAGCTTACATTTCTGGATGAGGTGGGTACATAAAGGAGTGCTGGATCTTTGCCATCTAGTGTAGGACATCCATACAGTCCTGTTGTTTTCATAGTATTTCATATACACAAATTTTTAAAAAATGACTGAATACTTTCTAGCTTCAAATGAGTGATTTTATGACTCTTGGAGAAGCACTTATTCTTTTACTTGATAACTCTAAATTTTTATTAATAAGAGTGTTGTCTAAAAAAAGCATGCGATTTGGCAATGGGGGACCTGCATTTAATTTTCAGCCTGATTATTTACTATATGTGCAGGTGAACAAAGTGACACAACTTTCTGGACTTCAATTTCCTCATCTAGCCAATGCAAAATAATAATAAATCTTTGTGGATTTAGTAGATTGGGGCCAGGGGGTTATCTCTTTGTGAAGGGTATAAATGATAAATGTCTAACTATTACAGTGTTTTGTACACATGAAACTAGTTAAAAATAAAATAAAAAATAAAAATAAAAGAAATTATATATCAGAAAATGTTTTTTTAAACTTGATAAATTCTATAGCAATGGAAGCCTTTAGTAAAGGCAAATTTTCCCATGCATATGCATCTCCCTTTCTAACTGGACAGTAGGCAGAAGTCAAGGATTTCATATTCCTTCATATACCTGTATTTGACTCAGATTTAACACAGACTAAAAGGTCTTAGAAATATTTGATGATAAATTGCACTATTTCCCCCCTCCATGGATTTTGTGCATTTTTCAGGAGCATGTTCTCTCAACACTAAAGCATGGACCACCCTTGCTCTGACAATAGCACTCCCAAAAAAACTCATACACTTAATAAGTGGAAACTTCAACAATATCCCATCTTTTCATGGTTTGTTTGTGTCTGTCAGAGCAGTCTCTGTGTGGATTGCTGCCACTAATAGAGCTGTTTTTAATTCCCCAAGATTGTCTAAGACAGGTGGGAAATAAAGAAGGACATCAAAACGATGGGGTTTTAGAGCAAGATGACCTAAGTTTGAATCTCAGCTTGGTTAAATACTAGCTGTATGATTTTAGACAAGTTATTCAACCTATTCGTGCCATAGTTTTTTAATGTGTGAAATGGAGATCATAATAGTAGCCATTTTGTTGGGTTATTATTATAAACAAATGGTATTTTGTAAGGATTAAATTATGTAAGATGATAAACACAAAATATAGCTCATGATAAATGCTCCAAAGTTATTTTAATAATATAAATAGCATGGGGGCTAAAATGTGTCCTTTTGATTAAAAACCCAGGTGATTGAAGCTGTCACTGTGATCAAATAGACTACAGGTAGCTGTATCTTCCTTAGATACAGCTAAGGAAGAGATTCAATACCAAGAACCCTTCTCTTCATTTTGTTTAAATCTAAATGATAGACTTACAGTAGAACTGAATTTTCCCATCTGATATATTTTTGCCTTTATTTTATTTTTTTTGCTTTGAGCTCCTTGTCTCTGATTGAATTTTAGATTTGTGTATCTAAAGGAGAATGTATCTGTGACCTAATTTCATTCTAACCTATATGGATAACAGTTCAGAGTGGTGAAATGTCTCTACAAGGTCTAGTTGGTTGGTGGCATAGGTGAGGCTATAGCGCAGATAGTTCTTCATGTCTAGTCCAGTTCTCTTTACAGTGTACAATGCAAGCTTGAGACAGTCTGCCCGATTTATTTCCGTAGTGCTTCCAAAGACATGTGATACATCAAAACAATTGCATCAACCCTTTCTAATCCTCCATCTCTTACTCTATTCCTTAATACTGATTAGTGATATCACTAATTTTCTCCAGACAATGTGTCTCAAATACTTTATTACCTTTTATTTATCCCTCACTTAAACTATCATCTGGAATTGTCCATTTTATTAATTTTTTAAACATGTTTCTTCTCTACTACTTCCTGTTTTCATTCTTAAGGCCATGTTCTTTGTTCTGCTTTGGTCCTTTGCAAAAGCTTCCCAGAGCAACTCCTGGTAGCTGCCTTCCTTCTCTTCGTTTCATCTTGCTGTCTTCTAAACTAGATTTACTCAACAAAAATGTATTATGTACTCACAGCCATCGTGGAACTTAAGACATATTGATGAAGAATAATGCAAAATATGTAATTAGAAATATTATAGGTGTGCTATTGGGAAACAGAATGAAAAATAAGCATAAAAAGACATCTCTGAAAAGGTGAATCTTAAACTCTGATCATAGTATGTTCTTCTTAAAACTTTGGTATATATTAGAGACTTCATAAAAATTGTTGAATAATAAATCAATTCTTAGTATAGAACTAAACTAAACCCAAAGTCTTTAGCTTGACTTTCAAAATTCTGAGTCTTCAAGGTACAATCTACTTGTCCAGTCATATTTCTCATGTCTCTAAGACCTCAATGTGCTAGATGACTTGATTTTTAGCCTGCTTACATTCCTTATTTTGGCTTTTCAACTTTGTAGCTTGTTCTTTCCAAAGTTAGCTTCTTGAAAGCTTAAAGTTTTTTTGTGTTTTTTTTTTTAACAGATCTAATGACAACAACTCCGTTAATCTTTCCACCATCCCCCTAGTTAAAAGTAGTGTCTTCTGTGTTATACATATGATTGAATAGCTCCTATCATTCTTATCCTGATTTGACTTGAGGGGTAGTTATTTGTGTCCATGTTTCATGATCCTCACAAAGGTAGGACATTCTTGAAATAGAAGATATTTATGGTTTATATTTGACTCCTACTTTAGCATTGTATGATATATAGAGCAAACTTAAAGAAATGTTCATAACTTATTTATTTCTTGCATGTGTTTGCAACTCTTTTATTATTATTTTATTACCTATAAGCTGCCTTTTTTTTCCTCCAGTAATAATATTATAGTTTGAGCAGAAAAGGAAAAAAAAGAAGAGAAGGAAAAGAGAAATATTTGAACACATGCTGGCAGGGATAAATGGTAGAAAAAAAAACATTATAGGCAAAAAGAAGGGAAGGAAAAGAGAAACATTTGAACACATACTGGCAGGGATAAATGGGAGAAAAAAGGCATTATAGGCAAGAGAGAATGGAAGGAGAGATGCAATGTGTGTGGAGTATGAGAGTACATTGTCTACTGAGTTAGAATGATGTCATATGAGTGTTTGGTTTGCACAGTAGTGGTTTAACTGAAGCACATGTATACTGGAAAAATGCAAAGAGAGAACATGGTTCTAATATAATATGCACAGCTTTAAATTAATACAACTTTGTGCAAACCTAGGACTATATAGACTTCTATTTTTCTTTCTATCCAAGTTATTTTTGTTTGATGATAAAAGGTTTCATACTGAATTATAGTCACTTGAGCTCTCAAAGGGGCCAGACCAATAGTGTGAACACTGGGGCTCCAGGAAATAAAGTGTGATTAATCACCAGAAATGGAGAAGGAGACAAGGAGAAAAACTAGGATGTGCAAGAGCTTACAAGAGACTTTCATGTATGATGCTAAGCCAATAAGTATAATGTATTGGCTGTAGTGCCTAGGCCAAGTTATGAGACCATGAAATGTTTATTATTATTTTCATTATTATCATTATGATTATCAGTAGCATTAGTAGCATTAGCCCTATAAAGTCATGGTAACTTTCATGTCAATGAAGACTATCTGGCTTATCATCCTTGAATCATTACTGATTATCAGTCCTTTCTTAAGACAATAACTTTAATGCAAGACCACGATTCACACTCAACATTATAAAATAACCTCAATAATTCTTCTTTTTCTTCCTCTTCCTCCTCTTCTTCTTCTTCTCCTTCTCCTTCTTGTCTCTCTCCTTCTCCTTCTTCTTCTTCTCTCTCTCTCCCTTTCTCTCTCTCTCTCTCTCTCTCTCTCTCTCTCTCTCTCTCTCTCCCCCCCCCTCTTTCTCTCTCTCTCTCTCTCTTCTCTCTCTCTCTCTCTCTCTCTCTCTCTCTCTCTCTCTCTCTCTCTCTCTCTCTCTCTCTCTCTCTCCCCTAGGGTTTACTATTAGAGGACAGAGTAAAAGACGACAACCTCTTCAAACTACCAATCTGAGAGACATCTGGTGCACGATGATTGGAATCCCAGGACTAGAAGATGCACAACTCATGGATCTCTATTTCCATCTGTTCCATGTACATGGTTTCTGTCATAGGCAATGACCTCTTATTGTTCCTGATTTTTCCTGAGCATAGTTTTCATGAACCCAGGGACCTTCTCCTTCCTATGTTGTCCCTGGCAGATATCTTTCACTCCACAGTCACCACACCAGAGATGCTAGCAATCTTCTGGTTCCAAAATGGACATATTTCTTATGGTAGCTGTCTGTCCCAGATGTTTTTCCTACACTTCATCTTTGGGGCAGGGTCTGCCATACTGCTGGCTATGGCATTCAACTGCTATGTAGCCATCTGTTATCCACTAAGATATGCTACTATTCTAATCCCCTCAATCACTGGAAAAATGGGTTTTACATTTGTGATTAGGAGTTTCTTCATCTGCTTTCCCTTGGTTTTACTGGTTTATCGGCTTACTTACTGTTACTGTGACCCTATTTTCCTCATTCCTGGATATGGTGTTTATCATCATCTCTAATGCCCTTATACTCTATACCGTGTTCGAAATTCCCTCTCAAAGTGCTTGACTCAAGGTTCTGAGTACTTGAGGCTTCCATGTTTGTGTTATCCAACTGTTCTATACCCTATCCTAAAATTATATTGGATATCTTATATCATGCCAGCATTGGGAGAGGATAATAATAGTAAATGTTTGGGAAAATGAGATCATGTTAAAATCTTACTCTTTTTGCTGATTTTGTTCAGGACAGTATCAGACCAAGAACACCTTAGATTCTGTGCAATATTGAGTTTTGCTACAACAGACTTAAAGTATAATTGATTGAGTGGGGAAATACTAATTTTAGGCAATAGGATATAGTATAGTTGTGTGACTAAGAAGGAAATCTCTGAAGTCAGTCTTCCAATAATCAAATCTCTACTCCATTCATTCTAAGTATAAAACCTTAGGAAAGTTATTGTATCTACATGTCCATATTTTTTAATTGAGGAAGTATATATAAAGCATTTATAATAATATCTGAAACATAATGACAAATGTTAGAGTCAGGGAATTAAGAGAAAATGGGTCATGTTTCAGGGCTTACAGAGTACACACCAATATTATGGATGGGTCACTAAGTGGATCAAGAGAAAATAATGAGTCAACATTCAGCAGAGGGTGCAGAAAGGATAAAATCCCAGACTGAGAGAGGAGATAGTAAGATCAGATTCATTTAATGACAGTCAGCCAAGTATTGCAGACTTAGACCAGAGACTCATCCAGTTGTTCCATCCAATTCCTGGAACAACTGGCTTTCCCTTTAATGCAGGGGGATAAGGGACTTGGATGGGGGTAGGAGTGAGTAGCATAGATCTATGAAGGAAATCAATAGCATAGCAGAGAATATCAATTTCCAATTGACAGGAGAGATTTTTTTTTTTAAATAAATAAGGTTACACCACAGCAAAGATATTTTTTTAACTTAAAAACTTTAATTGAACTTTACATGGAAGATTGGAATTTCAGACAACCATGGACATAGAGTTTCTTGGAACAAAAAAACACTAAAAATTAAACAAAACAAAATTCACCACATATGACTTTTTGAGTATAAAGTACACACCCTATTACATAGGGTTTTGGTATATCATAGTATGGGCTGACAGAATGGTCTATTAAACAATTGTTTCTACTGTTAATTCATTTGAAAGCTATATTTACATAATACACGATTTAAAACTCTTAACTCCCACCATAAACACCACCGCCAACAAAAACAAATAGAACAATAGGAAAATCACTGCAATGTAAAATGAAACAGTAGTAGCAGTAGAAAATGTGCTGTGAAACTAAACTGCCCCACTATTATTACCTAGTAAAAGTGCTGTGAAACTAAATTGCCCCACTATTATTTTCTAGTAATTTAAAATTCCTTTACCTCAATTTCCTCACCTGCAAACTTAAATGATTATAATTTACCTCAGAGATTTGCTCTGAAGATTAATAACAAGATCACTACTTAGTGCTTCCAAGGTGCTTGGCCTATTATTGGCATCCGATAAATGTAAACTAAATGTTATTTCTGACTATTATTATTATTACTGTGCTTGTTGTACTATTAGTAGTAAAGATATAAACATTAAAAATAAACTGTACAAATTTTGAGAAAATGCTTTTAGAATCATAGGGTGTTTACACTTATAACAGTTTTATTCAAAATCAAAACTATGAAACACTAAAATGCCAACCAATTGATGAACAAATAAATTTGCTGTAGGTGATACAGTGAAATAAGATTCAAAAATAAAATGAAGTGTGGATACAGTCAGTAACAAGAATGAATTTCAAAAGCATTATAGTAAGTGAGACTCCAAACACAAAATATTACTTTGTTTACGATTTAATTTACATGACCTACTCTTAAAAGCAAACTGTATGACAGAAATCAGATTAGTAGTTGCCAGGCACTCGGGGCTGTAGGAGAAGATTGACCACAAAGAAGTAAAATGCATTTTTGGAGGTGATAGAAATATTCTATACTTGATTGTGGTGGTGATTACATAACTGTAAAAATTTCTCATAGCTCACCAAACTATACATGTACATCTAGAAAGAGTGAATTACTATTTGAATTTGTGCACCAAAAAACTTGCCTTAAATATATTCAATAGATAATATAAATATCATTGTGGTAACAATACTTTGAGGAAACTCATAGATAACAACAGAGTCCAAACGTGTGCACAGAATCCAAATATTACTATCCATGATTTACTTTGATGATTTTTCTACTACTATTTTTATATAAATGTTTTATAATAGTTACATGACCATTTAAGAGAGTTCAGATTTAAAAAGTACAGAAGAAAGGTAGGAAAGAAAGCTATAATGTGATTTGAAACTGAAACAGAAAATATATCCAAATCCCATCACCTATTATCTCCTAGAGTAGGACATATCATTTAACCTTTGTGTGTTTTAAACTATCCATGTATATAATAGAAAATAATATCTACCACAGAGTCTTGACGGGGAGATATATTAGAAACATATTTGTATTACTTGGCCATAGTAACACGCTATGCTATTTTGTTCTCTTTTTAAACTGGGGCCAGGGATTTAAATGAGAAATGGCCTCATACTAAACATTTTCAAATTGTTTCTAAATTGTTGTTGCTATTGGTATTATTATTTGGATAAACAAACTAATCACAAAAGTTTCTTTCTATTCTGGCAATTACTGGTTGTTTATATCTCCAGTTCAATTACTAGTCATAGGATAGAAGCAAGGAAAGAGTGTTTGGTGGGCAAAAAGTATCAGATTAGTTTTTGTTCTTTATTTGTTTCACAAGTTTTTAAATAATCCAAATAGTTCAATCTCCCTATGATGCTTACTCCATTACATGACTATGTGGCTAAACTGGTTAACAGGGAATGGTGGCTAAACAATAAACAAGAATGCTACCTAGAGTAGTGAAAATGACTAAGACAATTATTGATCTTTTAGTAAGTACTAAAGGGTTTTACTCAGTAAAATTTACCTTTTCCATATTGGGTGGATCCAAAACAATTCTCCCACAAGATATGAATCTTAATAGCTAATCTGTCTCACACATTAATGATTCTCAGTCCATTATATATGTATTTTATGATTTATGAAATTAATCATAATATAACCCATGTAAATGTCACTGACTTATGGTGGCTGTGGGAAAAATGGAGAGGGAAACGTATTTGCAACATATAAAACATTATACAAATAAAAGTCATTAAATTATTTTATTTATTAACTCTTACCCTTTTGAGATCCACTTGTTGACTTTTAAATATTCATACTTGATCTCAACACCTACATTACTTTCAAGTAAAACAATCTCTGGACTCTCCTTCGTATTTGCTGGGTCTTGATGCTATAAATAATGGGGTTCATCAAGGGTGGGAAAAGGATATAGATGCTGCCCATGAGGACATGAACTAACGGTGAAAGGTGTTTTCCAAAGCGATGCACCATGGTCAGACCAATGATCGGAATGTAGAAAACTGAAACAGCACAGATGTGAGATACACAGGTGTGCAAGGACTTGATTCTCTCCTCCTGTGAGGCAATAGCTAAAACCGCATGCAAGATCATGATGTAGGAGACAAGTATGAGCACTGCATCCAACAACAGGTTGCTAATCACCAGGGCCAGCCCGTAGATGCTGTTGAAGCGGATGTCTGAACAGGCCATTCGAATTAAGTCCTGGTGCAGGCAGAAAGAGTGAGAGAGGATGTGGGGACGGCAGTAATTTAAGAACTTTAGGCGAATGATGACCGGAGGTATGAGTAAAGTACTCCTACATAAGATTGCCATCCCGATTTTCATGATTTTGTCTTGAGTTAGGATGGAGGAGTAGCGTAGTGGGTGACAAATGGCAATGTAGCGGTCAAAGGCCATCGCAAGGAGGACAGAGGACTCCATGAAGGACAGACCGTGGATGAAATAGGACTGGGCAATGCAGGCATCCAGGCTGATCTCTTGAATGAATCCCCACAGGATTCCCAGCACTGTATACATGGTGGACAGCCCCATGCACAGGTCAGTGAGGGCCAGCATGGCCAGGAAGTAGAACATGGGCTGGTGCAGGCTCGGCTCAGTCCGGATCACATGGAGCACCAGGCAGTTTCCCAGGAAAACTATAGCATAGATGGAAGTGAAAGGGATAGAGATCCAGAGATAGTCAATTTCTAGGCCAGGAAAACCGGTGAGAATAAATCCGGAACTATTGAAGTTCAAGGTAGAGATAGAAGACATTAAGAGAGAATTGGAATATTTCTAGAAAGATGTTGCAAATTAGATCAGTTTATAATCCCCTACTTTCTAGTAACGTTTGTATGTTTTTGAGAAGAAAATGAAATATAATATAATACAGTTCTCTTTAGTGTAATAAACTCAGCAAAACCTATAGAAACCTTACTCTTTATCCTGAAGGCCAAAAATCTGTTGTCTAGACACAGAGTTTCCAGTGCTAGTGACTACCAATACCTGGAGACTAGGAGTTTTATGCAGAAGCAATAATGTTAATGGACACATGGGATTTGGAATGAACTTCTGGGAGCGTCTGTTTATATATAAAGGAAGATAATATATTATCACAGGTGTCTACTGCTGCCATGGCTGGCAGCATCCTCAGAAAAATGTGAAATATATGAGTAATTTTTCTCTTGGGTACCACATATGTTCCTTTTACTACTCCCAAAGGGTCATAAGATTCCCAAATGAAATGGACTGGTTAAAGCAATCTAACTTTGCAGAACATAAAATTAGGTAAGAGAAACTTAACAAAGTGGAATCAGAAGTTTCATTGCACATTTCACCTTGTTTAGCCCCTCTTTAAGTGATTTACTTTTGCACAATTATTTTAACTGTACTTTTTATTCTTTATATTCCACATTTTTCTTCTCTATTTTCATGCGTCTCTTTATCGTACATGAAATTTCTATCTTTTCTGACCCTTGCAATAATTTCACCTCTCATATCTTTCTATATAACATAAGTAACATACATTTTAAACTGGAAATTATTAAATCAATATTTGATCTTGGGTAAATAGATAGGAATGGAATGATTAGATCATATGGTTTGATGTTTATTTAATGTTCAAAAATATTGTCAACATGTCTTCTAAAGCAACTATACCATTGACACTCTGACCAGTAGTATATGAAAATTACAGTTCCTCCATATCTTGGCCAATACTTAGAATAGTTACAATGTTGTTTTTTTAATTTTGCTTTGCTATATTAATAGGCATGCAGTGATATATCATTATGGTTTTAATTTATATTTCCTCTATGACACATACTTTTTTGCATCTTTTCATATGCTTATTTGTCATATATACATCTTCTTGATGAAGTGCCTATTTAAATAATTTTCCCTTTTGTGATGTTGTTTTCTTCTTATTAAGTTTGGAGAATTCTTTAAATATTTTAATTACAAAATCCTTAGCAGATATATGATTTTCATATTGTTATATTCAGTTTATAAATTGTTTTTCCTTTCTCTTAACTGTGAGGCCCCCAAAAGGAAACGAAAGTTTTTTTTAAAATTTTTATTAAATTTATTGGGGTGACATTGGTTAGTAAAATTATATAGATTTCAAATGTACATTTCTATAATACATCAACTATATATTGCACTGTGTATTCACCACCCAGAGTCAGTTCTCCTTCCTTTACCATATATGCAACCCCCATTTCCCTCTTCTACCATCTCTCTCCCCCCCTTACCCTCTGATAACCACCAAACTGTTGTCTATGTCTATGAGTTTTTGTTTCTTTGTTTGTTTACTTTGTTCATTTGTTCAGTTTTGTACCTCACATGTGAGTGAAATCATATGGTTCTCAACTTTTTCTCTCTGACTTATTTCACTTAGCATCATAATCTCAAGATATAGCCATGTTGTCACAAATGGCAGTATTTCATCTTTTCTTATTGCAGAGTAGTATTCCATTGCATATATGTACCACATCTTCTTTATCCAATCATTTATTGAAGGACAGTTTGGTTGTTTCCATGTCTTGGCTACTGTGAAAATGCCACAATGAATATAGGGGTACATATATCTTAACGGATAAATGTTTCCAGATTTTTTTGGTAGATACCCAGAAGAGAGATTGCTCAGTCATATGGTAATTCTGTTTTTAATATTTTGAGGAACCTCCATACTGTTTTCCATAGGGGCTGTACCAATTTACATTCCCACCGGCAGTATATGAGAGCTCCTTTTTCTCCACAACCTCTCCAGCACTTGTTATAACTTGTCTTATTTTATTTTTGTTGTATCTACAAACTCATTGGCAAACCAAAGATCACAACATTTTCTTATATGTTTTATCCTGGAATTTTTGCATTTCACCTTTACATCTATGACCCATTTTGAGTTAATTTTTATATAAGGCTATAGTAATCAAAACAGTATGGTTCTTGCATAAAAACAGACACATAGATCAATGGAACAGAATAGAGAGCCCAGAAATAAACCCATGGCTATATTGCCATTTAATCTATGACAAAGGAGGGAAGAATATACAGTGGGGTAAAGACAATCTATTCAATAAATGGTGTTGGAAAAACTGGACAGATGCATGCAAAAAAACTGAAGCTGGACCACCTTTTTATACCATATACCAGAATAAACTGAAAATGGGTTAAAAACTTAAATGTAAGACCTGAAATCATAAAATTCTTAGAAGAAAACGTAGGCAGTAAATGCTCTGACATTGCTCTTAGTAATATTTTTCTGATCTATCTCCTTGGGCAAAGGAAACAAAAGAAAAAATAAACAAATGGCATTACATTAAACTAAAAAGTTTTTGCCCAGCAAAAGAAGCCATCAATAAAACAAAAAGACATCCTACTGAATGGGAAAAGGTATTCACCAATGATACATCTGAGAAGGAGTAAATATCCAAAATTTATAAAGAACTCCTATACTCAACATAAAACAAAAAATCAAACAGTCCAATTAAATAATGGGCAGAGAACCTGAATAGACATTTCTCTAAAGAGGACACACACATGGCCAATAGACATATGAAAAGATGCTTAATGTCACTAATCATCAGAGAAATGCAAATTAAAACAGCAATGAGATGTTACCTCCCACCTGTCTGGATGGCTATCATTAATAAAGCAAGAAACAACAAATGTTGGCGAGGATGTGAAGAAAAGGGAACTGTTGGTGTGATTGTCAATTGCTGCAGCCACTATAGAAAATGGTTTGGAGCTTCCTCAAAAAAATTGAAAATAGAACTACTTTATGACCCAGCAATTTCACTTCTGGGTGTTTGTCCAAAGAAATTCAAAACACTAATTTGAAAAGCTATATGCACTCCATGTTCATTACAGCACTATTTACAATAGCCCAGATATGGAAGCAACCTAAGTACCCATCAATAGACGGTTGGATGAAGTTATACATATACAATGGAATATTACTTGGCCATAAAAAAGAATTAAATCTTACCATTTATGACAACATGGATGGACCTAGAAGTTATAATGCTAAGGGAAATCAGACTGAGAAAGACAAATATCATATGATCTCACTTATATGTAGAATCTAAAGAACAAAAGAAATTAAAGAACAAAACAGAAACAGACTCATAGATGCAGAGAACAAACTGATGGTTGCCAAAGGGGCGGGGAGTTGGGGAATGGGTGAAAAACGTAAAGAAATTGAGATATATAAATTGGTAGTTATAAAATAGTCACAGGAATGTAAAGTACAGCAGAGAGAATATAGTCAATAATGTTGCAACAATTATGTACAGTGCCAGTGGATACTAAACTGATCCAAAGGATCACTGCATAAATTATAAAAATGTCTAACCACTATGCTATACACCTAAAATTAATATAAAATAATATTGAATGTCAACTCTAACTGAAAAAATAAATAAAAACATTTTAAAAAGGGAAATACTTCAGAATTCTGATACTCTATTTTTCCACTGGGTGTTTATTTCTAGCCTTCTTTTGATTTAGTATTGACTTTTCAGTCTGTGCAGCAGTCTTCCTTCTCTAAGATTAGAAAAGATTTGTGAACTCTGGGGAAAATGATGCTATTTATCCATTCTCAAAGAATTCCTAGCCGGGAGGTAATCAGGCAGAATCTTTCATCTGCATCATCCACCAGGAGGGAATAGGGGTCTCCCAGGAGCCTGGGTTCACCTGGCTCACAATCCTCTTCATTCCTTCCTCATAAGTCTGAGTGTTCTGACGCTCTGTGTTATAAGGACTGCAAATGGAGATAGTTTTAGGAGAGGAGGCTTACTGAGGAGCAGCAGCCCTATTCTCTCAATAACTTTAGTCACTGTCATCTGGTGTGGTGACAGTGGCTGAGAGACTAAAAGTGAATGAAGTTAATACCAATTTGTGTCTACAACCTCTAAGACCTTACACCAAGGAGGTTCCCTATGAAATCATCTTGTGCTATAGCTTCTCCTACAGGCTTGAGCTGTCATGGGATTCTACAGTTAGCGTTACCTGTGCTATACTCCAAATAGCTGTGCTATACGTGACTCTTCTCAAAGACAGCAGACAGTTTAAACAAAACTGTGACTCAGTAAATATTTATCTGATCTTGGAAATTACATTCAAATATCTATATCTGCTTCTTCTGCTATCAATTCCTCCATATTCATTCTGAGGGGGTTCCCTGGCCTAGGTCAGTACTATCCCTGGTTTTCAATTCCCTTCTCCGCCATCTATGCCATGGTGCTTCTGGGAAACTGCCTGGTGCTGCATGTGATCCGGACCGAGCCGAGCCTGCACCAGCCCATGTTCTACTTCCTGGCCATGCTGGCCCTCACTGACCTGTGCATGGGGCTGTGCACAGTGCACACGGTGCTGGGGGTCCTGTGGGGGCTCAGCCAGGAAGTCAGCCTGGATGCCTGCATTACACAGACTTATTTTGTCCACGGTCTCTCCTGCACAGAGTTTGGAGTCCTTGCCATGGCCTTTGATCGCTTTACTGCAATCTGCAATCCTCTGAGATATACATCTATCCTGACTAATAGGGAATCATTCATTTCGTAGTGAGCATTATGATGAGAAGTGCTGTGTCTATTCTTCCTGTCATCATTCGTTTGAAGTTCTTCCATTACTGCCGCCCCCATAACCTCTCCCACTCTTTCTGCCTGCACCAGGACCTACTCCGGCTGGTCTGCTCTGACATCCGCTTCAACAGCTTCTATGCCCTGGCTCTGGTCATTTGTACCTTGCTCTTGGATGCTGTTCTTATTCTCATCTCCTATGTTTTCATCTTGCAGACAGTGTTGGCAATCGCATCGCGGGAAGAAAGGCTCAAGTCTTTACAAACCTGTGTTTCCCACATCTGTGCTGTCTTGGTTTTTTATATTCCCATCATTGGTCTCACTATGGTGCACCGCTTTGGGAAGCATCTCTCACCTTTGGTTCACGTCCTTATGGGCAATATTTATATTCTCTTTCCACCCTTGATGAATCCTATCATCTACAGTGTGAAGACCGAGCAGCTCCGAAGCAGGATGAAGAAGTGGTTTTCTTCGAAAATGTATTGAAAAGCTTTGAATTTTATCAGTAAAAATGTTTTAAGGTGAAAAGAATAATGCTAGTTCCCATGTATGTAAAATGTAAAATTTTAATAGTATTTTCTACAAATTTTTGTTTGTATGAGGATTTGAGTATTAAAGAACTTAAGCATCTTGCTGATGCAAGAGAGGTGATAGAAGTAAATTTTGCCAATACACATTCCAGAAAAGGTTTCTGAAAATCTGCTAGAAGATAATCATAGCTATTATGGACATGACAGCAAGTATCTTTGCATTTTATTGACATATTCTTTTAGCATGTTTGTCATCTGAAAATTGTGTCACCCTGAGTTCATCAATATTTTCATTTCATTTAGACGCACTTCTATCTAAAATTTTGGAAGCATGCCTGCCTATTTTTTAGATTTTCAAAGTAATGATATTCATACCATATGTGATACAGTGAAATTGGATTTTCCTTATTCCTAGAGGTGAGGTAAGTAACATCTGAAAGTATGATGCGGAGCCTTTCTCTACTTTATCATCTTTTTCCCTAGTGATTTAATGAAAGTCCATTATAGAAATTTTGCAATAAAAACATTTATAACCCTTCTATTCCAAGATTTTCTTATTAATTTCTTTCCACACTATTAAGACATGTCCTTATTGCATAAATATTTTTCATTCTACATTCTTCGCTAAACATTAGGTAAGTAAGATTTCTTCATGGCATTTTTAAGTTCTTCATAAAGTCTTCAGAAGAGTTTAATTTAGAAAGTATTGCAAAAGTATTACAATTGAGAATTGATTGTGGCCTCTCTTGGAGGAATGATTGTGAGAATGGAAATATGATAACAAATATAAATATATTTAGGATGTATAAACAGATCTTAATAACTGATTGTTGGTTGGTGTACAGAGAGTGGCTTCATAGTTGATGCTAAAGTTTCTAGTTTGTAAAATTGAGTTGATGGTGTGCCATTCAATGAGATAGTGACAAAGAATATTGATTATACAATAAGGTAGTGCAATCTACCTACTTTGAACACATTGAGTTTGACGTACCTGTGGAACATTTATAAAGTCCACTAAAAAAATATTGAGTAAATATCCCTTGTGTTTCAGAAGCAGTGCTAGATACTGCTAAAGTACAGGATAACAGTAGAGAACAAAGGGAGCCTTCAGTATAATAGGTGACAAAGACAAAGATTACTAAGTAGCATCTACATTTACAAGTGTCATTATTAAGAAATGAAGAGTGCAATGACAACTTCACAGGGGACTCTAATTGAGTAAAAGAATATTTTGGGGTTTCCTATATCTTTTCAAATTAGTTTCTTTTGCTTTCTTGGAGAAAGACAAATACTGATATGTGGAATCTTAAAAACTAAACAAATGAACAAACAAAACAAAACAGACTCGTAAATACAGAGAATAAGTTGATAGGTTCCAGAAGGTTGGAAGATAGGGGTTGGGCAAAAAAGGTGACGGGGATTAAGAAATACAAACTTATAGTTATAACATAAATAAGTCACGGAGATGTAATGTACAGCATAGGGAGTACAGTCAATATCACAATAACTTTGCATGGTGACAGGTGGTTACTAGACTTCTCATGGTGATCACTTCGTAATCAAGGTCTGACAGTCAACGTATACAAGGTCTGACAATTAAGTTCACGAACTCATCATAGAAAAAGTGCTACATACCTCACTGCTGAATATCACTATGGTCACCTTTGAAGTACTACCCTTGGGAAGCTATGCACCGATGCCAGAACCTAGCTCACCCTTTAAAGCAATTTTGAAACTCTTTCTGGAATGGCCATCAGAGCTGTTGTCGTGTTACCCTTGATGTCCCGAAATGTCCTCCTTTCAATATTTCCTTTATCTTCGCATCAAGAAAGAAGTCATTGCGGGCTGGATCAGGTGAGGAGGGTGTTCCAATACAGTTATTTGTTTACTGGCTAAAAACTCCCTCAGAGACAGTGCCGTGTGAGCTGGTGCATTGTCGTGATGCAAGAGCCATGAATTATTGGTGAAACCTCAGGTCGTCTAATTTTTTCACGCAGCCTTTTCAGCACTTCCAAATAATAAAGTTGGTTAACTCTTTGTCCAGTTGGTACAAATTCATAATGAATAATTCCTCTGGTATAAAAACAAAATTAGCAACATCGTTGCTACAAGTTGATGAACTTAATTTTCCAACCTCATATAAATGTCAAATCACTATGTTGTACACCTGAAACGAATATAATATTGTATGTCAACTATACTCTAATTTAAAAGATTTTTATATTCCAGAAAAATGAGAATATTTTAGTAATGAATTTTTTGAGAAAGAGGTATGTGGCTGAGGCTTATAGAAGGAAGGAAAGTAACCTGGGAAATATAAAAAGGAAAGAAATTTTCAGGCAAAACAGAAAAGAAAAAAATGTTGAGAATACATTGGGCTGCATTAAAAATAGGTGAGTAAGTGGCTCTAAAATTCCAGGTGGAAAAGTTGAAAATTAGGAGCAAGGTTATGAAAAATGAGATTTTAATTTAATTTTAATTCTTAGGGCAATATGAACTACTAATAATTTGCAATTAGAATGCTAATTTGATCAAACATGTATGTTAATCATACTTTATAATCCTCCTACTGAATAGATGAGGAGGACAAGAGTTGACCACAGAATATTTGATATAAGGATCTTAATAAAAGTATGTAGTAGTGTTTGAACAAGAGCCAGCTCAGGGAGTTGCAGGAAGTGGATGCATATGAGATATATTTAGTAGGTAGAATCAAAAGATTTGGTGATTGACTGGCTGTGAGGGATAAGACAATAGGAGGCACTAAATCATATTTAGATTTTTGGAATGAGAAACTACAGAGATCATGTAGCCATGTACAGGTATGCCTCCTTTTATTGCACGTTGCTTTATTGTGCTCCACAGATACTGTGCTCTTTGCAAATTTAAGGTGAGATTCACCACCTACAAAAAAATTATGACTCCCTGAAGACTCAGATGATGGTTGGCATATTTTAGCAATAAAGTGTTTTTAATTAAAGTATGTACATTTTAAAAAAGATATAATGCTATTCCACACTTAATAGACTACAAAATAGTATAAATATGACATTTATATGCACTGGGAACCCAAAATTCATGTGACTTGCGACACTCACTTTATTGTGTTGGTCTGGAACTAAACCCTTAATATCTTTGAGGTATGCCTGTACTGAGATAAGAAAGGGGTGGGAAAAGGTGTGGTATTTGAGATAATGGGAGTTGATGACTTAACCAAGTAAAGGAAATAGTATGTATGTACTAAAAAATTTGAGCAATATAATGAGGTACAGTTGAATCACCAGCAATAGTGTTCAAAGGAAACAATAAAAATATTAGAGGAACACAATGTCAATGAGTCCAAAAAGAAAGGTATTTTAAAAAAGGGACTGAGTATGTCAAAATTACATGAGAGTGACTTAAATTAGATACTGAAAAGAATCCATTTGATTTAGAAAAACAATGGAAAACTTAGGAACAGTGTTTGCAGAGTGGTGGGAATGGAATGGAATCAATGTTTTAAAAATTCATGAAGGGAATTTGAATGATTAGGTGAAAGTGATACGATTATTTGGTTTGTTTGTTTGTTTGTTTGTGAGAATTTTGCCACAGAAAAGTGTAGTGGTCAAAGTGTGATCCATAATCGTGCTTTCCTTACATCCTTCCCTCCTTTTCTCCCTCCATTCTTGTTTTCTTCCTTCCATTTTCCTTCATTCTGATGTAAATGATGTTGGATCTGCTGGCAGTTTCTGAGTGTGGGCTGGAAGCCTGTCTTGTGAGACCTCTCTTAAGACAGGAAATACGGACCCAGGAGAGGCAAAGAATTTTAAAAAGAGGACAGTTTATTGAAAGCAAAGGGTTAGAGCTCCCGAGTGAGAGGAGTAAAATCACTCTGGGGTAAAATCTCCTATTTTTTTTTTTTATAACTTGTTTTTAGTAGTTTCAGGTGCACAAAACAATGTAATAGTTAGACATTTATCATTTATATCCCTCACACAGTGACAACCCCCCTGCCCCCATCCACTGTCCTTCTGACATCGCACACAGCCATTACATTTCCACTGTCTCTATTCCTAATGCTGTACTCCTCTTCTTGTAACTATATATATATAATTGTAGTTGACATTCAATATTATTCAGCTTCAGCTTTAGGTGTACAGTGCAGTGATCAGGCATCTACACCATCCCTGAGATGGTCTCCCTAACGAGACAAGTGTCCATCGGATACCCTACAAAATCTTTACAACATTATTGATTGCATTCCCCAAATTGGCTATTCTTGCATCTTCTTTTATTGGTTTGAAGAAGGGAACTGTTTGAAGAAGGGAACTGGCGCTTTCTAATGAAATCCGTCTACCAGGTTTTATTCTGCTTGCCCATCCTAAAGGAATTAGCCAAGTAACCCACTCTTATCTATCAGATCTGCTCTGTTTGTCAGGCCAAAAGGACTTTTATGATTGACCTCAAGGCATTATTACATTTTGTCCTGGAGCAAGGAGTGACTTCAAAACCTGGAGTTTTAGGATATGGCTGTCTTTGTTCATTGCACTAGGGACTTCCTTGTCTACCTAACGATATGCTAAGTAACTTGTCTCAGTTCCTCCCTCCCTCTTTCTGCCATCCTGTCTTTGCCTGTCAGTCTCTGTCTCTCCCTCCTTCCTCTCTTTTTCTCCCTCTTTCCCTCTTATCTCCCTTCCTTCTCCATTTCCTTCCCTTCCCTTCCTTCTCTATTTGTTTTTTACTTATATAACAGACTCATGATTAAATCTTAATTGTACAGTAGTACCACGGTTTTCGAACATCTCTGTTGACGAACATTTTGGTTTATGAATGTCGTAAACTGGAAGTAAATGCTTCGATTTTAGAACAGGACTCAGAAGTGGAACTTGTCACACGGCTTCCCCTGAGTGCAAGATCCTGAGGCCTAGCTGTCGGCTGTTTTCGAATGTTTCAGAGCTCGTGGATTATGTTCGAAAACCGAGGTACCACTGTATTTTCTTTCCCTGTTGTTTTTGTCATTGTATTAAAATAGCTACTTTCCAAAGACAAATATTCCTGCCAAATTAACCATCTAAAGTATTTCCTAATGGTCACAGGACAAAAAATAAATACCTTGCCTGGGGAATTGCCACCTTTCTCCTCATGAGCTTCTACCTTGATCTAATCAGTAACAATTAATAACTCATAACTGAGACCACAAACAGAAGTATTACTAAAGTTTACTTTTGGTAATATATACACTTTAAGTTTAATTCTTTTCTTTCCATTTTCATGCTACCTGAAAGCAAGGGCTTTTTACCTTGCCACAGGGACAGTGTCAAAATAAATGTGAAAATTATCCGTAAGTCAGAACCGTGACGATGATGATCACAAATATTTACAGCAGGAGTTACCTCCTTTTATTTCACTGAATATTTTTAACTTTTTTATTACAAAATAGGTACAAAAAAGGTACAAAAATAAAACAGGATTTCTGCATACTTATCACTTATTTTCCTCCAGCCCCCCCCCTTTTTTATCTTTCTCCTCTCATTTATTTTTCCTGTGAAGTATTATAGTAATTATCTACAAATACTTTGGAGAGCATTTCTAAAATACGAGTCAAATCTCTTGCACAAATTCATTTCACTTTTAAGATTTTTCACAGCCCTGAGATATAGGGAGGAGGCACATTATAGAATTATGTATTTAATCCATGACATTTATTGAAATATAATTAACAAACCATAAAATTCACCCATTTTTAGAATATTTTCAGAGTTGGGCAGCCGTCACCCCAATCTAATTTTACAAAATCCCAATCACTCCAAAAAGAAACCTTATGTCTATTTGTTGCGGAAAAGCAGCGAGGACCGAGAGACTCAAGAGGCACGCAGAGATCAGGGAGAACACAGCTCTATTACCCCGGCAGGCTCATCGGGATTGTTCCCAAAGACTGAGCACTTACTGGGGTCAGGTGCTTTGTTTTATAGGGTTAGGCCTCTGGGTTTGGGGGGATTCGTGCCATTGCTATTGCAATGCTAGGATTGGTTAAATCTGGCCAGGGTGCCGGGGAGGTCCCTAACAGCTGAGATCACTCAACATTGTTTTGACGGGAAAGTCTCTAACTGTTGTGTTAGCAGGAAATTGCTCTGATAAGGTATCGGAGGAGGAGGGGGATGGAAGATCCTAGCGGAGCCCGCAGGGAAAAAAGTCCCAACATATTTAGAATCACTCTCCATTCCCACTGCCAATCCTAGGCAACCACTTTTCTACATTCTGTCTCTATGGATTTTCCAATCTGGATATTTTGCACAAATAGAATCATATAAGATGTGTTCTTTGTATCTCACTTTTTAAACAGAGTATAGTGTTTCTGAGGTTCACCTATGTTGTAGCATGTATCAGTACTTCATCCCTTTTTATTGCTGAAAAGTCTATTTTATGTATATGAAATGCTTTGTTTTTTAATGATTAAATAGTTAATATTTATGCACCAAAATCAGTGATCGTTTTCTATAGAAAATCTTAGGTTATATTAAGGTTAAATGTATAAGCTTTTGAGTTCCATCTTTTTAGTGATGAGCAAACGGGCCTTGAAGCTGTTTCTCCCCTGCAGTGAAACTGGCAGACCTGCCCACTGCTAAATCCAGTCTTCAGCCATCTGACCAAGAAACCTAACCAGAGCACACAGGAAGCTGTGCAACTCACCCAACAGCCCTGCTTACAGAGGGCACAGCCTGTGGCTTTCCCTGTCTGCACAGGAAAACTGGTGGCTCTGTCTGGCAGGGAATTTAGGACACAATCCTTCCGGTTCATTTCCATACAATGCGCCATGCAGGCCTGGACAGAGAAGTTAATTCATAGCCCCACCTACTGCTGAGAACAGTACAGTCTGGAATGTCCGATAAGCCATTTCTCTCCTTAGTCTATCCTTTAACCAGGTTTCAAGTAATTTTATTTAATAAAAATTATTTTATTAAAATACATTTCTTTTTAAAGATTAAATTTCTGACATTTACTTATAAAAGGAATTCAGTAAGAATGCTGAGGCTACTTTGACAAACAGGAAATTTAAAATTGGATATTATAAATAAAAGTTACAGTTATCAGCAATCAGTTTGTTTTTTTTAATTAAAATTTATTGGGGGTGACAATGGTTAGTAAAATTACATAGGTTTCAAGTGTATAATTCTGTAATACATCATCTATACATCACATTGTGTGTCCATTACCCAGAGTCAGTTCTCCTTCCATCACCATATATTTGACCCTGTTTACTACCCTCATGGACCACCCTCTTCCCCCCTTGTTCAGAAGCCTTGTCCAGGCAGAAATGTAAAAAAATCATCATATGGTTTTCCAATACAAAGTGCTTAAGGATCAGGATTCAAATACACACTTCAAAACTTTCTAAATGAGTAAGCCTAAGCAATTTTTTTGTATGCATTAGTTTCCACACATGTATGATGAAGATGATGATAAAAGTAACTAAATGAGATAATATAGCTGTGAACTTCTTAGAGCAGAAAAAGCACTCGGTAAGCACTAGCTTCATAGATAGGCAGCTTATTATAGTCCCCATTTAGAGAAGAGGGAATTGAGGCTTAGGTTGAAGTAGAACTTTAATTTTGGTATTCAAATTTTTTGGTTACTTCTAAGGTATGTTTCTTGTTCCAAAATAATTAAGAGTTATACTGAAATTTCAGGTGAATAGATATAGACTGCAGGATATATGTTGGACAATAGTAGAAACCTGGCTTTCCAGTAAGAAAAATGCATATTTAATAAACTTATTTAATAGTTTTATTGCTCTTAAGATAAAATCTCAACTCACTAAGAAAGGTTTCAAGGTTTGCCATAATCTGGTAGAATCTGGCTTTTTTTACATCTGGGGAGGAGCAGAACACACCAACCCACCATGTGCCACTTTGGCATGTGGATTGTTTTGAGCTGAAGGTAATTAAGACCCAGCAGACTCAGGAAATGGTTTTTACCTCTCCTTTTAACTGCCTAAAATAATTTAGATAGGAAACCTGTACCAGGAAGAGAACTATTACCAGAGACAACTTTTAATATCAGAAAAACTTAACTGCATGGCAGGGCAAACATTTGTTTACCAAACATTTGCTCTTTTCGTCTTCCTCTGAATCGTCTTCCTCCCCTTTGGAGCTCCAGACCCCCACCCCCTTCTCATTAGCTCAGGATGGCATACAAGCCTCAATTGCCAGACGGCCTTTGAGTCTTCATGTCTTTGTGGGACACCCATAGGTATGTGATTACACTTGGTTTTCTCCGGTTAATCTGTCTTATGTCAATTTAATTATTAGACCAGTTAACAAACGTGGAATGAAAACATTGATCTGCAAACATATACATGCTCCGATGTTCATTGCAGCTTTATTTATGGTGGCCAAGACACGGAAACAACAACAGTGTCCTTCAATAGATGATTGGATAAAAAAGATGTGGCATATGTACACAATGGAATACTTCTCTGCCATAAGAAAAAATGAAATAGTGCCAGGTGCAACAACATGGATGGATTTTGAGATTATTATGCTAAGTGAAGTAAGTCAGACAGAAAAAGTCGAGAACCATATGACTGTCCTGATATATGGTGTATAAAACTGAAAGCAACAAAAGAACGAAGCAAACAAATAAATAAACAAAAACTCATAAACATAGATAATAGTTCAGGGGTTACCAGAGGGTAAGGGGAGAGGAGGATAGTAGAAGAGGGCAAAGGGGGTCAAATATATGGTGATGGAAGGAGAACTGACTTTGGGTGGTGAACACACAATGTGATATATAGATGATGTATTACAGAATTGTACACTTGAAACCTATGTAATTTTACTAACAATTGTCATCTCTAATAAATTTTAATAAAAAGAAGAGAATCTCTGTATTGGTTGTCTATCATTGCTGTAACAAATTACTGTAAATATAATGGCTTCAAACACAAATGTATTATCTCATAGTTATGGAGGCTAGGAACAGTTAATTTCCACCATCTCATTTTCACTTTCATTAAGTTAAATTATGAGTCCCTTTGTGCACTAAAAATGGTGTCCTGCAATTGGAGATAACCCCTTCTCAGTATTTTTTATTATTGTTACATTTATTGGAATGACATTGGTTAGTAAAATTATACAGTTTTCAAATGTACATTTCTATAATACATCATCTATCTATTGCATTGGGTGTTCACCATCCACAGTCAGTTCTCCTTCCATCAGTTTTAGTAGTCATTCATTTAAAACCAGAATAAATGTCGTATAGTTTATGATGGCATTTCTATTTCTTGAACTCATTTATTAAATCAAGGGTTTAGGGCAGTCCAACACTGAGACTTACTATCCTAAAACTTTAAGGGGAGAACTGGGGTCACTAAGATTCAGGGATGGAAGCTTAGGAGCCTTGCAAAGCTTCTTATATATGCTTCCCCCCATATAGTAATAATTTAAACAAAGGGGAAATTGGATACATTTTATGGCCTTTAGAGAAGATGTTTTTGTCATGCCCATTCCTTGGGAGAATTGCCTCATAGTCCTTGCCCAAGTGCTGATACTATTTTTGTTCTATATCTACCTCTGAGAATGGATTTCTTTATCTGCATAGAATGCAATGCCAGCATGAGCAGGTGCGTGCACATAAGGTTAGAGAATTAAGGTTGTGAGTATGTAATCTCACAGGTGCCTGTGAGATCTAGAGAGGAATATTTAGAGAGGACCCAAAGGGAGTGTAATTGTATTAAAGAGCTTAGCTCCAAGTTTAAGCTCTGAGTAGACGTTCTGAAAAGATTACTATTTCATTTAGAATTTGAGCTAGGACATGAAGGGTGCTTTTCTCTTGGTCTAGTGGGTATTCTGTTGGACCATTTTCTTCTCTCAGGAACAGTAAAATTCTTCAAATCTGCAACTCAAACAGGTATGTACCTTTGCTTAGTTCAACATAGGAAGGTAAAGCCCTAATTAAAAACAAATGAAGAAGGTAAAGGGGGTCAAACATATGGTGGCGGAAGAAGAATTAACTTTGGGTGCTGAACACACAATGCAATATGTAGATGATGTATTATAGGAATGTACACTTCAAACCTACATAATTTTACTAACAAATGTCACCCCAATCAATTTAATTAAAAAGTAAAAACAAACAAACAAACAAAAAACAAATGAAGCTTATAAATCAAGGTACAATGATTCTTAACATTTTTTTCTAGATTGATTCTACATTTTTCCTAATTCTTGCCCTCCATTTACCCCTGCAGATGTACACTTGAAAAGCAATAGGGCAAATGAATTTTCATCTGCATTAAAATTTATATATTTTAGATATCTAATTAATTCAGGGAAATTAAACTCTGATTCATTAGTTTTCAAAGATATGTATTCATTAAACAGTCCATATCTTTCAATGAGGACACAAAGGAAGAATATGGACTTCTACAAAAGGAAATCAATAGTTTTTCATAGTGGTTGTGATGCTTGAGCTGAGAATTGAATAATAAACAGATACTTGTTAGATAGTAATGTCATAGGGACAGGAGAAAAATCTAAAAGAAACAGGCTGTAAGCATAGGAAAGTATAAGATACATGTTGCAGCATTTTTAAATATTTTACAGAATTCCAAAATGCATTTCCTAATGAGTAGTAAGACATTTGTAAGGAAGGTTGAAGTGAATGACAATGATATTAACAGCATACAATTTTACGAGGTAGGACAATTAAGTTCACAAAATTCTTGCAACAATGTTCCTAAATTTTTTGATGTCAGAAGGATTATTCATTATGAATTTGTACCTACTGGACAAGCAGTTAGTCAAGTTTACTATTTTGAAGTGCTGAAAAGGCTGCATGGAAAAGTTAGGGGACCTGAACTTTTTGCCAACAGTTCATGGCTCTTGCATCAGGACAATGTACCAGCTCACACTGCACTGACTGTGAGGGAGTTTTTAGCCAGTAAACAAAAAACTGTACTGGAACACTCTCCCCGCTCACCTGATCTGGCCCCCAGTGACTTCTTTCTTTACCCAAAGATAAAGGAAATACTGAAAGGAAGACATTTTGATGATATTCAGGACATCAAGGGTAATAATCACAGCTCTGATGGCCATTCCAGAAAAAGTGTCCCAAAATTGCTTTGAAGGGTGGAGTAGGCTCTGGTGTCGGTACACAGCTTCTCAAGGGGAGTACTTTGAAGGTGACCGTAGTAATACTCAGCAATGAGGCATGTAGCACTTTTTCTAGGATGAGTTTGCAAACTTAATTGTCTGACCTCATATAGTGCTTCCTATGTGTCAAACACTCTTATAAGCATATTGTTTTTAAATACTGCTTTCAAGCATTGTTTTCAAGTAATTCTCTTATTATTCATATGAGGAAGGATGATTATTGCCTCTATTCATTAGTTGAGGCAAATGAGGCACAGAAAACTTTTAGTAACTTGGCAAAGGACACAGAGCTGGTGGTAGTAGAGCTTAGACTCAATTTCCAGAATTCATGATCTTACACAGTTCACTATAAAGTTTTCCATGTAGTCAGAATACAGTTCCCAGGTAGTTTCTTGTAACCTTCATGCTGGGAAGTATAAAATACCACAGCTACATGAATTTTTATATTTCATTTAAAAATAAAACTTTTTGGGGAGGGAATAGTAGAAAAGGGTAAAGGGGGTCAAATATATGGTGATGGAAGGAGAACTGACTCTGAGTGGTGAACACACAATGTGATGTATAGATGATGTATTACAGAATTGTACATTTGAATCCTATGTAATTTTACTAACCTTGTCACCCCAATAAATTCTAATAAAAAAGTTATATTTTACTGAACTGAAAAATAAATAAAACTTTTGGTTTCATAGAAGGCATGACTTAGGAGGTAGAAAAATCTAAGCTAGAGAAAACAATGAGGATAAAATGCCAGCAATATATGGTGAGCAAAAGAGACTGAAAAGCGTAATCATGGAGATGAGACAAAGTAATAGATGGGTGTTCAGAGGCTGAATCTACATGCAAGGATGAGAGACTTTGAAAGAATGGTAAAACGTTCAGTGCTTTTTTTCCCTAGAGAAATTTGGTATTTTACAGCCATGTCTAAAAATAGACATAAAAGACACTACACTTCCCTACAGAAGTTTTAAACTCACTTATATATGTTGGATGTGTGTTGGCAATGTTGGATGGAGAAAGACTAATCCAATATAAAGCCAAATTAGCTTGTCAGTACTTTTTCCTGAATTAGATGTACTTCCTTACATAGTCACCTTTCCACAATGAGGCCACTCACCGTACATAATCATATGTAGAATCCAGCCTTAGAAATCATAATTACCTCTGAAACTTTGCTATTTGGGTACAGGACTTATAAAATAGGTTATGCATTTTAATACTCTTACCTCTTTTGATTTTGAAAATTTAGACAACATTGTGAAGCCAGGAATCTCCTTCATCACGCTAAATTCACCCATTGCCAAGAAAAAATGAATTCTGAAAAAATTAATTAATTAGATGCATTATCAACACAGACTCTGAAATGGAAAAAGATGCAAAAAAGGAGTTGAATGGGATAGACTATATATGACTTTAGTCTGTATTAATGTAGTATTGATCTCAATATATAAGAGGAAAAATAAACTTCCAGGAGATTATAATAGTGTCTTTTAAATGGGAATTGCAGTCAAATGTATAAATTGGAACATGAACTAATACTTCCATAGCAGAAAGAATGAACTTGAGGAAAAGGAAACTGAGGTATGTACTGCAATCCAACGGTAGCTTGAATAGGAAAAGGTAATTGAAGGTGACGTAGAAAAGGAAAGAAATGCAGTAAGGTTTTAGAAAATCACCACACTTTTATTAAAAGCATAATTCCAAATAATTACATTTGCTGCATTATTTTAAAACTTTTATGCATCATCTTGTCCAAGAAAAATTTATTTTTTATAATTCTGCAAGTTTGGGTTAGATGAGAATTTTGAGACATTTTACCTCATCCTATTGAAACAAAGAATGATTAAACTTTATATTATCATAGTAATCATATTTATAGGAAATAGGTTAAAACTGGTTAGTTTTTATCAATAACTTATATCTTAAATTGAATTCCACTGAACAAATATTATTGCCTATTCAATATCATAGTGTATTTGAAATATTTATTCCTTATGTTGATGACTTTTTTATGTATTTTACTAAAATAATAGTAATTAGTATCATTTATCTGCACATATTTTCATTTTTATTTTTATTAAATTTATTGGGGTGACATCATTTAATAAAATTATGTAAGTTTCAACTGTAAAATTCTATAATACATCATCTATATATTTCATTGTGTGTTCACCACCCAGAGTCAGTTTCTCCATCACCATATGTTTGGCTCCCTTTACTCTATACTACCACCCTTCTCTTCCCCCCTACCCTCCAGTAACCACTAAACTGTTGTCTGTGTCTATGAGTTTTTGTTTGCCTTGTTTATTTGTTGCTTTCAGTTTTATATCTCACATATAAGTGAAATCATATGGTTCTCAACTTTATCTGTCTGACTTATTTCACTTAGCATGATAAACCCAAGATCCATCCATGTTGTCACAAATGGCAGTATTTTATCATTTCTTATGGCCAAGTAATATTCCATTGTGTATATGTGCAATATATTCTTTATCCAATCATTTATTGAAGGACACTGGTTGTTTCCCTGTCTTGGCCACCATGAATAATGCTACAATGAACATAGGGGTACATACATGTTTACAGATAAATGTTTTTAAATTTTGGGGTTAGATACCCAGAAGAGGGATTGCTGGGTCATAGGGTAACTCTATTCTTAATTTTTTTTAGGAGTCTCCATACTGTTTTTCTTAGTGGCTGCATCGGTTAACATTCCCACCAGCAGGGTATGCGTCTTCCTTTTTTCTACAACCTCTCTAACACTTGTTACTACACGTCTTATTGATGACAGCCATTCTAACAGGTATGAGATGGTATCTTATTGTGGCTTTTATTTGTACTTCTCTGATGATTAGTGATGTTGAGCACTTTTTCATATTTCTATTGGCCATTTGTATGTCCTCTTTTGAGAAATGTCTCTTCAGGTCTTCTGCCCATTTTTTAATTGGATTGTTTGTTTTTTTGTTGTTGAGTTGTAAGAGTTCCTTATATATTTTGGAAATTAACCCCTTATTGGAGGCGTTGTTTGCAAAAATCTTCTCCCATTTGCTTGGTTGCCTCTTTATTTTGTCGATGGTTTCTTTTGCTATGCACAAGCTTTTTAGTTTAATACTGTCCCATTCATTTATTTTAGCTTTTACTTCCCTTGTCTTTGAGGTCAAATTCATAATATTGTCTTTGAACCCAAGGTCCATAAGCTTATTATCTGTGTTTTCTTCTATGCAGTTTATTGTCTCATGTCTTTGATACATTTGGGTTAATTTTGGTACATGGTGACAGATAGCAGTCGAGTTTCATTCTTTTGTATGTGGCTTTCCAATTGTCCCAGCATCATTTATTGAAGAGGCTCTCTTTTCTCCAGTGCATGGTATTGGCTCCTTTGTCGAAAATTATCTGTCCATATTTATGTGGGTTTATTTCTGGGTTTTCAATTCTATTCCATTGGTCTGTGGGTCTGTTTTTCTGCCAGTACCATGCTGTGTTGATTATTGTTGCTCTGTAGTATAAGCCGATGTCAGGGAGTGTGATTCCTGCAGCAGTATTGTTTCTTCTTAGGTTTACTTTGGCTAGTCGGGGTCTTTTGTGGTTCCATACAAATCTGATGATTTTTTGTTCTATTTCTTTTAAAAATGCCATTGGGATTTTGATGGGGATTGCATTAAATCTGTATATTGCTTTGGGTAATATGGCCATTTTAACTATGTTGATTCTTCCAATCCATGAGCACGGAATGTCTTTCCATTTCTTTGTGTCTTCTTCAATTTCTTTCAAAAACGTCTTACAGTTTTCAGCATATAGGTCCTTCACATCCTGGGTTAAGTTTACTCCTAGGTATTTTATTCCTTTTGCTGCAATTGCGAAAAGAATTGTTTTTTGTATTTCTTTTTCTGAGATTTCATTGTTAGTATATAGGAATGCAATGGACTTTTGTACGTTGATTTTGTAGCCAGCAACTTTACTGTATTCGTTGATTGTTTCTAATAGCTTTTTGGTGGAGTCTTTAGGGTTTTCTATATATAGCATCATGTCATCTGCAAAGAGTGATAATTTAACTTCTTCATTCCCAATTTGGATGCCTTTTATTTCTTTCTCTTGCCTGATTGCTCTGGCAAGGACTTCCAACACTATGTTGAAAAGCAGAGGTGATAGGGGACAGCCCTGTCGTGTTCCTGAACGTAGAGCAAAGGGCTTCAGTTTTTCACCATTAATTATGAGATTAGCTGAGGGTTTGTAATATATGGCCTTTATTGTGTTAAGGTATTTTCCTTCTGTACCTATTTTATTAAGTTTTTTAATCATAAATGGATGTTGTATCTTGTCAAATGCTTTTTCTGCATCAATTGATATAATCATGTGACTTTTGTCCTTTATTTTGTTTATGTGGTGTATCACATTGATGGATTTGTGGATGTTGAACCATCCTTGTGCCCCTGGGATGAACCCCACTTGGTCGTGATGTATATATAATCTTTTTAATGCATTGTTGTATTGATTTGCTAGAATTTTGTTTAGGATTTTTGCATCTGTATTCATCAGAGATATTGGTCTGTGGTTTTCTTTTTTTGTGTTGTCCTTACCAGGTTTTGGTATCAGGGTAATGTTGGCCTCATAAAATGAGTTAGGGAATACTGTCTCTTCTTCAATTTTTTTGAAGAGTTTGAATAGGACAGGTGTTAGATCCTCTTTGAATGTTTGGTAGAATTCACTACTGAAGCCGTCTGGTCCCGGATTTTTGCTATTGGGAAGGTTTCAGATGACCAATTCAATTTCCTTGCTGGTGATTGGTCTATTTAGATTTTCCAATTCTTCATGATTCAGCCCAGGGAGGCTATATGTTTCTAAAAACATGTCCATTTCTTCTAAGTTATTGAGTTTGGTGGCATATAGTCCTTCACGATATTCTTGGATAATCATTTGTATTTCTCTGGCATCCGTGATAACGTCTCCTCTTTCATTGCTGATTTTGTTTATTTGTGTCTTTTTTTAATAATTAGATGTTTATCATTTATATCCCTCACACTCTGTCAATGCCCCTCCACCCATACACTACCCCTCTGACATCGCACAGAGCCATTACATTTCCACTGTCTCTATTCCTAATGCTGTACTCCGCTTCTTGTAAATAAATAAATAAATATATATATATATATGTGTGTGTGTGTGTGTGTGTGTGTGTATATATATATATATATAAACTTGTAGTTGACATTCATTATTGTTCCGCTTCAGCTTCAGGTGAAGAGTGCAGTGATCAGGCATCTGGGATGCCCGAGGTGGTTTCCCTAATGAGATAAGTGTCCATCGGATACCCTACAAAATCTTTACAACATTATTGATTACATTCCCCAAATTAACTTTCCTAACCCCGTGGCAATCTTGTGGTTACTGACTGCTTTCTAATCCCCTCACCTTCCCCCTTATCCCCACCCTCCCTCCCATCTAGCAACCCTCAGTTTTTCCTCTGTCTCCAAAACTGTTACTGATTATCTCATTCACTTATTCTTTTTTGAAGTTTCCACATATAAGTGAGATCATATGGTATTTGTCTTTCTCTGTCTGACTTATTTCACTTAACATAATGTTCTCTAGGTCCATCCATGTTGCTGCAAATGGTAAGATTTCTTTCTTCTTTATGGCTGCATAATACTCCATTGCATAAATATACCCCAGTCTTAATCCAGTCGTCTACCGATGGACATTTCGGTTGTTTCCATGTCTTGACTTTTGTGTACAGTGCTGCAATAAACATAGGAGTGCATAAGTTTTTTTGAATTAGAGTTTTGGATTTCTCCGGATAGATACCTAGTAGTGGAATTGCTGGATCATAAGGTAGTTCCATTTTCAGATTTTGAGATATGTCCATACTGTTTTCCATAGTGGCTGCACCAATCTGCAATCCCACCGACAGTGCACAAGGGTTCCTTTTCTCCACATCCTCACCAGCACTTGTTGTTTGTTGATTTACTGATGATAGCCATTTTGACTGGGGTGAGGTGGTATCTCATTAAGGTTTTTATTTGCATTTTTCTGATTGTTAGTGAGGTTGAGCATTTTTTCATATGTCTGTTTGCCATCTGTATGTCCTTTTTAAAAAAATGACTCTTCATGTCCTCTGCCCATTTTTTAATTGGGTTGTTTGTTTTTTTGGAGTTGAGTTGAGTGAGTTTTTTAATAAATTTGTGATATTAACCCCTTATCAGATATATCATTGGCAAATATCTTTTCCCATTCGGTAGGGTCCCTTTTTGTCTTATTGATGGTTTCCTTTGCAGTGAAAAAATTTTTAGTTTGATGTAATCCCACATGTTTATTTTTTCTCTTACTTCCGTTGCACGAGGAGATATATCAGTAAAAATCTTACTCCGGGTAATGTCTGTGAAGTTTCTTCCTATATTTTCTTCTAGGAATTTTATGGTTTCAGATCTTACATTTAAGTCTTTAAGCCATTTTGAATTTATTTTTGTATATGGTGTAAGGAGGTGGTCCAGCTTCATTTTTTTGCATGTGCCTGTCCAGGTTTCCCAGCACCATTTATTGAATAGACTGCCTTTACCCCACCGTAAATTCTTGCTTCCATTGTCGTAGATTAAGTGGCCATATAGGCATGGATTTATTTCTGGGCTCTCTATTCTGATCCATTGATCTATGTGTCTGTTTTTATGCCAGTACCATGCTGTTTTGATTACTGTAGCCTTGTAGTATAATTTCATGTCAGGTATCGTTATACCTCCCACTTTGTTCTTATTTCTCAAGATTGCTGAGGCTATTTGGGGTCTTTTATGGTTCCATATAAATTTTGGGATTATACGTTCTATTTCTGTGAAAAACGTCATTGGTAGTTTGATAGGAATTGTGTTGAATATGTATATTGCCTAAGGCAGTATGGACATTTTAACTATATTAATTCTTCCTATCCAGGAACATGGTATGTGTTTCCATCAATTTGTATCTTCTTTCATTTCTTTCTTCAGTGTCTTATAATTTTCTAAATACAGATCTTTTACTTCTTTCGTTAAATTTATTCCCAGGTATTTTATAGTCTTTGAAGCAATTGTAAATGGGATTTTTTAAAAAAAATTTCTCCTTCTGATGTTTTATTATTGGTATATACAAATGCAACTGATTTCTGAATATTAATTTTGTATCCTGCTACTTTACTAAATTCATCTATCAGCTCTAATAGTTTCTTGGTGGAGTCTTTAGGGTTCTTTATATTATTATCATGTCATTTTCATATAATGACAATTTTACTTCCTCTTTACTGATTTGGATGCCTTTTATTTTTTTTTCCTTTTTCTGCTGTGGCTAGAACTTCCAGCACTATGTTGAATAGAAGTGGGCAACCTTGCCTTGTTCCTGATCTTAAGGGGAATGGCTTTAGCTTTTCCCCATTGAGTATGATGTTAGCTGTGGGTTTATCATATATGGCCTTTATTATGTTGAGATATGATCCCTCTATTCCCACTTTCTTAAGGGTTTTTATCATAAATGGCCGCTGGATTTTGTCAAATGCTTTTTCTGCATCTATTGATATGATCATGTGATTTTTATTTTTCATTTTGTTAATGTGGTGTATCACATTAATTGATTTGCAGATGTTGAACCACCCTTGCATACCAGGGATGAATCCCACTTGATCACGGTGTATGATCTTTTTAATGTATTGCTGAATTCTGTTCGCTAATATTTCGTTGAGGATTTTTGCATCTATGTTCATTAGAGATATTGGCCTGTAGTTTTCTTTTTTTGTGGTGTCTTTGTCTGATTTTGGGATCAGGGTGATAGTGGCCTCATGAAAAGTGTTTGGGAGCCTTCCCTCCTTCTGGATTTTTTGGAAGAGCTTGAGGAGAATAGGTGATAATTCTTTTTTGAATGTTTTGTAAAATTCACCTGTAAAGCCATCTGGTCCAGGGCTTTTGTTTGTTGGGAGATTGTTGATTACTGATTCAATTTCCTTGGTGGTAATCAGTCTACTCAGGTTTTCTGTTTCTTCTTGAGTTAGCCTTGGAAGGTTGTATGCTTCTAGAAAATTGTCCATTTCTTCCAGATTGTCCAATTTGTTGGCATATAGTTGCTCATAGTAATTTCTTAAATTTTTTTGTATTTCTGTGATATCTGTTGTCACTTCTCCTCTTTCATTTCTGATTTTATTAATTTGGGTCCTCTCTTTTTTTTTAATGAGTCTGACTAACGGTTTGTCAATTTTGTTTATCTTCTCTAAAAACCAACTTTTGGATTCATTGATCTTTTGTATTGTTTTTCTGGTTTCTATTTCATTTATTTCCACTCTGATCTTTATTATCTCCTTCCTTGTACTCCCTTTGGGCTTATTTTGCTGTTCTTTTTCCAGATCCCTTAAGTGTGAAGATAAACTGTTGATTCGTGATTTTTCTTGTTTCTTTAGGTAGGTCTGCAATGCTATGGATTTCCCTCTTAGAACTGCTTTAGCTGCATCCCATAGATTTTGGGTCGTCGTGTTTTCATTTTCGCCTGTCTCGAGATATCTTTTGATTTCTTCTTTGATCTCATGGTTGACCCATTCATTATTTAGTAACATGTTATTCAGCCTCCATGAATTGGTGTGTCTTCCAATTTTTTTCCTGTAGTTCATTTCTAATTTCATAGCACTGTGATCAGAGAAGACAATTGGTATGATTTCAATTTTCTTAAATTTATCAAGACTTGTTTTGTGGTCTAACATTTGGTCTATCTTGGAAAATGTTCCATGTGTGCTTGAGAAGGATGTGTATTCTGCGGTTTGGGGTGAAATGCTCTGAAAATATCGATTAAATCCAAGTGGTCCAATGTGTCATTTAAGACCATTGTTTCCATATCTATTTTCTGTCTGGAAGACCTGTGCCTTGTTGTCAGAGGTGTGTTGAAGTTCCCTACTATGATAGTGTTACTGTTAATCTCTGTCTTTATGTCAGTCAATATCTGTTTTATATATTTAGGTGCTCCTATGTTGGGTGCATAGATGTTTACTAGGGTTATGTCCTCTTGTCGGATCGATCCCTTTATTATTATAGTGCCCATCTTTGTCTTTTAATATATTCTCCAGCTTTTTCTCATTTCCATTTGCATGAAATATCTTACTCCAACCCTTCCCTTTCAGCCTGTGTGTGTCTTTTGATCTGAGGTGAGTCTCTCTTGTATACAGCATATACAAGCGTCTTGCTTTCTTATCCACTCAGCCACCCTATGTCTCTTGATTGGAGCATTTAATCCGTTTACATTTAAAGTGATTATTGATAGGTACATAGTTATTGCCATTTGTTAAATTTGTAGTTAGATTGTTTTCATCTTTCTTCTGTTTACAGAAGTCCTTTTAATATTTCCTGCAATGCTGGCTTGGTGGTAATAAATTCCTTTAGCTTATTCTTTTCTTGGAAACTCTTTATCGCTCCTTCAATTTTAAATGATAGCCTTGCTGGATAAAGCAATCTAGGTTGTAGGCCTTTGTTTTCCATCACTTTGAGTATCTCCTGCCACTCCCTCGTGGCCTGCAACGTTTCTGTAGAAAAGTCATTTGACAGTCTTATAGGAGTTCTCTTACATTAACCCTCTGTTTTTCTCTTGCTGCTTTTAGGATTCTCTCTTTGTCTTTAACATTTGCCATTTTAACTATAATGTGTCTTAGTGTGGAGCTGTTTGGGTTTATCCTGGTTGGGACTCTGCACTTCCTGGGCTTGTATGTTGGTTTCTTTCACTAGATTAGAGAAGTTTTCGGACATTATTACTTCAAATATGTTCTCAATCCTTTGCTTCTTCTCTTCACCTTCTGGTATTCCTGTGATGCGCATGTTGTTGCACTTGATGTTATCCCAGAGGTCTCTTAAACCATCTTCATTGTTTTTTATTCTTTTTTCTTTTTGTTGTTCTGTTTGGGTGATCCCTGCTAACTTGTCTTCTAAGTCACTGATTTGATCCTCTGCTTCATCTAACCTGCTGGTAATTCCTTCAAGTGAGTTCTTTATTTCAGTAATTGTATTCTTTAGTTCTAACTGGTTGTTCTATCCTTCTCTATCCTTCTTTATGCCGTCACTAAGCTCCTTAGAGCAGGATTGGTATTAGATCCTCTTTGAAGGTTTGGTAGAATTCACTAGTGAAACCATCTGGTCCCGGACTTTTACTTTTGGGAAGGTTTTGGATGACTGATTCAATTTTGTTACTGGTGATCAGTCTGTTTAGATTTTCCAGTTCTTCATGGTTCCACCTTGGAAGGCTATGTGTTTCTAAGAACTTGTCCATTTCTTCTAGGTTATTGAATTTGTGGCATATAGTCCTTCATAGTATTCTTGGATGATCCTTTGTATTTCTGTGTTGTCCGTGATAACTTCCCCTTTTTCATTTCTGATTTTGTTAATTAGTGTCTTCTCTCTTTTTATCTTAGTGAGTCAAGCCAACAGTTTGTCAATTTTGTTAATCTTTTCAAAGAACCAGCTCTTTGTCACATTAATTTTTCTATTGTCTTTTTGTTCTCTATTTCATTTAGTTCTGCTCTGGTTTTTGTTATTTCCTTTCTTCTTCTGACCTTGGGTTTCACTTGTTCTTCTTTTTCTAGTTCTTTAAGGTATAACATGAGGTTATTTATTTGGGATTTTTCTTGTTTCTTGAGATAGGCCTGTAATGATATAAATTTCCCTCTTAAAACTGCTTTCGCTGCATCCCAAAAATTTTGGTAGGATGTATTTTCATTGTCATTTGTTTCTATATATCTTTTGATCTCTCCTCTAATTTCTTCTTTGACCCAGTCGTTCTTTAAAAGTATGTTGTTTAATCTCCATGTATTTGTGGTTTTTCCTGCTTTCTTTTTGCAGTTGATATCCAATTTCAAAGCCTTATGATCAGAGAATATGCTTGATATGATTTCAATCTCTTAAATTTGCTGAGGCTGATTTTATGTCCCAATATATGGTCTATCCTTGAGAATGTTCCATGTACACTAGAAAAGAATGTATAGTCTGATGTTTTAGGATGAAGTGCTCTATATATGTCATTTATGTCCATTTCATCTAATGTGTTATTTAGGGCTGCTATTTCATTATTTATTCTGTTTGGGTTATCTATCCATAGCTGTCAATGATGTATTTAAGTCCCCTAGTATAATTGCGTTTTGGTCAATTTCTCCCTTTAGTTCTGTTAGTAATTGCTTGGTATACTTTGGTGCTCCCTGATTGGGGGCATAAATATTGATGACTGTTATGTCTTCTTGTTGTATATTCCCCATTACCATTATGAAATGTCCATCTTTGTCTCTTGTTAACTTTTTCACCCTGAAGTCTCTTTCATCTGATATCATTATGGCTACACCTCATTTTCTCTGGGTACCATTTGCTTGGAGTGTCAATTTCCACCCTTTCACTTTGAGTTTATGCTTGTCCTTGTAGCTGAGATGTGTCTCTTGGAGACAGCATATGGGTGGGTTTAGTTTTTTGATCCAATCTGCTACTCTGTGCCTTTTTATTGGTGAGTTCAGTCCATTTACATTTAGGGTGATTATTGATATGTGAAGATTCCCTGTCATTCTACCTTTAGTTTTCTGGTAAGGCTGTGTCTCCATTGTTATTTTGCCTTTTTGTTGTTGTTTATTATTTCTATGTGGTGGCATTCTATGTTGTTTCCCTCTGTTTCTTCTTTTATTACAGTATATATTTCAGTTCTGGATTTTTTTTGAGTGATTACCCTTAAGTTTACGTAAAAGAAAGTTTGATATTTAGAGTATTCCATTTTCTTCAGCACGCTTACTTTCTCCATTCCCATATTCCAGTTCAGGCCTTTACTCTCCCCCTTTTTATGTTTTGGTTGCCACAAATTGTCCTTGTTGATGGTGGTCAAAAAGGCTCCTTTAGTATTTCTTGTAGTACAGGTCGTGTATTAGAAAATTCCCTTAGCTTCTGTATGTCTGGAAAGGTCTTTATTCCTCCTTCATATCTAAAGGATATCTTTGCTGGATATATTATTCTTGGCTCATAATTTCTCTCTTTCAATAGTTTGAATATTTGGTTCCACTCCCTTCTGGCTTGTAGAGGTTCTGCAGATAACTTCTCTTTTTCAATAGTTTGAATATTTGGTTCCACTCCCTCCTGGTTTGTAGAGGTTCTGCTGAAAAATCTGATGATAATCTAATGGGCTTTCCTTTGTAGGTTACCGTCTTCTTTTCCCTGGCTGCTTTGAGGATTCTTTCTTTGTCGTTGATTTTAGATAGCTTCAATACAATGTGCCTTGGAGAAGGCCTTTTGGGATTGAGGTAATTAGGAGTTCTATTTGCTCCTTGGATTCGAGGATCCAGTTCTGTCCACAAGTTTGGGAAGTTCTCATCAACAATTTGTTTGAATATATTCTTTGTTCCCTTCTCTCTGTCTTCTCCTTCTGGTATGCCCATTATTCTTATATTGCTCTTTCTAATGGAGTCAGAAAATTCTTGTAGAGTTCTTTCATTTCTTTTAAGTCTCAAGTCTCTGTCTTCTTCCATCTGTGTAATTTCCAGGTTTCTATCTTCGGTGTCACTGATTCTTTCATCCATCTGGTCAACTCTACTACCTAAACTGGTTATTTCATTCTTAATTTCTTCTATTGAGTTCTTAATCTCCAGAAATTCTATTTGGTTCTTTTTAAAAATTTCAATCTCTTTCGTAAAATGCTCATGTTGTTCTTTGATTGTGTTTCTGAGTTCATTAAACTGCCTTTCTGTGTTTTCTTGCATCTCGTTGAGTTTTTTCAGAACTGCAATCTTGAATTCTCTGTCATTTAAGTCACATATTTCCACATCTTTAAGTTCCTTTTCTGGAGAATTTTCACTTTCTTTCTGAGCTGTCTTGTTGCCTTGGTTATTCATGGCAATTGCTGATTTATTATTTCTCTTCCTAGACATCTACAGGAGTGGCTTCTGCAACAGCTTGATAGGAAGAGGTCTTTCTTTTGTTTTCCAGTACTTGTTGGTAGAATGTTTTATTTTCTCTCCAACTGCAGCCTTTTTTTTCTCTCTCACATGGTAGTGCTATGTTTTCTCTGCACTATTCCAGCTTCTCACACAATGGTGGGATTCCCTGGGAGGTGGGCTTCTCCTCTGTTAATAGTTCGCCTGGGTCACAGGGCGTAGTGACCATATTGGTATGCGGAGAGCTTTTGAAGTTCCAAAGCTCTTCCTGCACCAGATTCAGAACCCGTATGTTTCAGCAGTTCTGTTTACTCCTGCAGGGATCCGCCCAGATAGGTGGGGCCAGGGGAGGGGTGAGTTGTGAGAGGTGGCCCAGAGTAATGGTGGCGACCACCACCACAGCCGGTCCTGCACCCAAGGCTCTCTCCCCTTTGCCAGAACTCTTTGAGCTGTGAGTCCGTGGCTGTGGGCTCAGTTCTCAGAAGTGCAAATATTCTGTTATTTTGAACTGACTCTGCTACCATTCTGCTTCTAGCACTGGGAGGGTTGGGAGGGGTTGGGTAGGCTCCATGCCTATGTCTTTTGTCTTCCGCTTGGCAATGAAGGCTTAAACCACCATTTTCACCCTTCTTCCCTCAGTCTTTGCTCCGAGGTCTCAGTCATGAGCATTGTATTCAGCCGTGTTATATGCTGTTCCCTTAGCCCTATGTGTCATCAGTGGAGCCCTAGAAGTCTGACTTCTTCTCTTTCCCACAGCTGCAGTTGTTCTGGAATGCAGGGAGCTCGGAACACCGAGCTAGGTCTGTGTCCTGTACCCACGTATGGCCGTGTCTCAGCACTTGCTGCTTCCCTCCTCCCCCGCTCTACCAATTTGCCCACCTTTAGATGATTTCAGTTGAGCACCTCTTAGTCTTGTCTGTCTGCTATGTACGGAGTCCTTTGTGGAATTATAATTGTTCAATTTGTTGTAAATTCCAGGGGAGATTTTAAGAGGCTTACCTCATGCTGCCATTTTTATGACGTAATCTCTGGTTTCATTCTTTTCCACAAGGCTTTCCAGTTTTCCCAGCACCATTTATTGAAGATGATTCCATTTCTCCATTGTATGTTTTTGGCTCCTTTATTCATGTATATTTTCAAATAAAGATATTATTTATTGGTAATCAAAATTTTCCTGGAGAAATAAAATGTATAGCAACTTTTACTTTTTGGCCATTGTTTTATCAAGTAGCAATTTTTCCATGCCAAAATTTGCAGTTCTAAATTTTCATAAGAAATTTTCATTCATCTATCATTTTTTTTCTACCCTCAAAATATCTAATTTTATCCAAGTTTAAGGAGAAAAACTCCCCAGCATCCAATTCTGGAATGAAGGTAGGGTGCAAATTCTGTGTTATACCACTTCTATACACTTCTCGATGTGAATGTTTCTAACATGACACTTATATGGCATCATACAGTCGGTCATTGTCTCCTTGAAATTGCGGACCCTACTCGATCAGTTCTTATTGCCCCAGCACTTGAAATAGTGAGTATGTCTTTCATTTCTTTCTGCCCAATCTCTTGACTAAAAGCTTCTTGTGACAGGACATAGGAAATAATATTTGCTAACATATCAGTACATCACCATATATGTCCATATTCCATTAACAAACAAAAAAACTGATATTCAGTGGGATATTTTTTAATTGATAATATACAACCATATGTCCTCACATTACTACACTATGTCTTTTCTCAATAATGAATGCATATATTCTTGTTAGTATCTAAGTGTGTGTGTGTGTGTGTGTGTGTCTGTGTGTGTGTGTGTGTGTGTGTGCGAGAGAGAGAGAGAGAGAGAGAGATGCAGAGAAGAACAGACAGAGGGAAAAAGGGAAGGGGGAGAAAAGACAAAGAAGAAAATTGAAATTAAGGTAAATCATTCAGGGATCCTGTATCTGCATTCCTGGACCAACTAAATCGCCCAATCAAAGTGAGTATGTCTTTCAAAATGCCATTTGAAACCACATTTAACCTCTGATTGTATAAATCTAGGTGAAAACTGAAAATAGAAGACAGTCACTCAGCACAACTGCTACCTTGAAACAGAAGCCCTAAACCAAGGAGTTCTAAGCCATCATGTTCCAGCTCAATGGCACAGTCTTCATGCCCTCGGTACTGACACTGATTGGGATCCCTGGCTTGGAGTCTGTTCAGTTCTGGATTGGCATTCCTTTCTGTGTCACATACATCATTGCTATGCTTGGAAATTCCCTGCTCATGGTCATTATCAAATCTGAGTCAAGCCTCCATGAACCTATGTATCTCCTTCTGGCAATGCTTGGAGCAACAGACATGGTTCTCAGTACCAGCATCCTACCAAAAATGCTGGGAATATTCTGGTTCCATTTACCAGAAATATATTTTGATGTCTGTCTTTTTCAGATGTGGCTCATCCATACCTTTCAGGGTATTGAGTCAGGTATTCTGTTGGCTATGGCCCTGGACCGTTATGTGGCAATCTGTGATCCTCTGAGACATGCAACCATTTTAACCCATGAAGTAATCACTCTGATTGGAATTGGAGTGACACTCAGAGCAGCACTCCTTGCAGTTCCATGTCTCATCCTCATCAAATGCAGGCTGAAACATTACCGGACCACTGTGGTTTCCCATTCATACTGTGAGCACATGGCCATCGTGAAGTTGGCAGCAGAAGATATTCGAATCAACAAAATCTATGGTCTGTTTGTGGCTTTTAGTATACTTGGCTTTGACATAATCTTCATCACACTCTCCTATATCCGAATATTTATAACTGTCTTCAGTCTGCCTCAAAAGGAAGCCAGGCTCAAAGCCTTCAACACCTGCATTGCCCACATTTGTGTCTTCCTTGAGTTTTATCTCCTAGGTTTCTTCTCCTTCTTTATACACAGGTTTGGGTTCCATATTCCACCTTATATTCATATTCTGCTGTCCGACATTTATCTGCTTGTCCCACCTTTACTCAATCCTATTGTGTATGGGGTGAAGACCAAACAGATTCGGGATCGAATTTCCAAGATTTTCCACTCTATGGATCCTTCTTGATTTTTTATTACCTTATTTTATGTCAAATGACAAAATGTCACTTGGAGAAACCTTTGTTGTTAGTGAATGTCTGAGCTTTCTCAAGTTCACTGTGTGCTAAAGTATAGAGTTGTAAGTTTCCATTCAACCAGTAAGGCTCTAATTCCTACTTAAATAATTTCCCTCATTATGAATCCATCATTATTTGGAACATATATTTAGCTGATAAATGACATAAAAATTATGAATATTTATTTGTAGTTCAATCAACTTTTAGTAAGAATATTTCCTAAAAGAACAGCTATTCCCTATGCTGTACTCCACATCCTGTGACTATATACAGCATAGGGAATAGAGTCAATGGAATTGTAACAGCTACATACAACGTCAGAGGGTTAGTGGATTGTAGGAGGGAGGTTATCACTTTGTGAGGGGTGTAAATGTCTAACTATTACGTTGTTTTGTACACCTGAAACTAATTTTTTTTAAAAGTAAAGAAATCTAGAGACAGAAAGTAGATTAGTTGTTGCTTATGGCTGGAGAATTTGTCATAGGGAGTAATGATAACTAAAAGGGAACAGGATTTCTTTTTGAAGTGATGAAATGTTCGAAAATCAACTGTGGTGATGGCCACATGTACCTGTGAACATACTAAATACCACTAAATTAAACACTTTAAATGAGTTAATTAAATAATATGTGAATTATACCTTAATAAAGGTTTTTTTAAAAAAAAACACAACTAAATGTTAATATTTTAGCTTGTGTTTAAAAATATCAAGTGATATTGATGCCACAACATAAGAAATAGTGTAAAATGTTAGAATTGGATGTATATGAAAGAAATTATCAGTATTATTGTTTATGATCTCACTCATTCTAATCATTATCATTAAGGCTTTAAAGTCTTTACTGTTTGATTATCAGTTGAATATTAAGTGGATTTATAATTTACCTATTGAAATGTATTTATAATTAGTTCTTTTCCACAAAGTATTTACATAACATACTAAAAAGACACATAATAGAGTTGTCATATAATTGAAGTACAAATTGGAATTTGAATTAAAGACAAAGGATGAAGTAAATGTGAAACGATACATTTTAACATACTTGTTTTGTGCTAAGATCTGACATATAAGTAAAATATTTTTTTCAAATAAAAGCAAGTTCTATAACTATAGTTCAAGAGGAAACACATGGTCCTGTAAAGGAAAACATATATATATATTTTAATTTGCTCCTGGTTTTGTTGCTATTTTTGTGTTTCCCTGGAACTAGTATCTAAAATAATTGTCACACATGTGGGTATATATTGGAAATGGGCAATGAGTTTATTAGACCTTTATTTTCAATGAGTATTATTGTAAATATGTTTGTGGATTTAAGATAAATGGTTCTTGTAGAAACCTTAAATAGAAGGTTTAAATATAACGGGCACGTGAAGACTGATACAGACAACTATGCCGTGCGATTAGTGACATTGGCTTAAATTCAGTCAACTGATGGCAGACGATAACACCTAGGATAATTAAAGGTGTGGATTTCCATCCTGTCCCTCAGTCTATATGCTACCTCCTGATTAGTATATGTCCACATCATGCTTTTGCATATAAGTTTGACATTTGCCTATTCTATGTAGTTGATGAAATATAATGTCAGACTCTCTAAGGGCAAAAAGTAGCACTTCCATTATATTAATGTGCCCAGGTTTTGTAATAGATTTTGCATGTAGAGCCCTCGTTATTTGTCCTATACACATTTTTTTGAGGTTTTCACCATTAATATTGCACTGTCCTCTAAGTCCAAGTGTAGCCAATGACCTCCATAATGCCAAAAGCCAGAATTTTCTTTTACTGGACATATTTGCTATATATTTAGTTGTAATTTTTATCTTGAAGCTCTCTGCTCATTCTGATTTTAAGACTTTATTGTCTTGTGGCAGTGTTTCTACTGCTGTTTTTTTCCTCACTCTTACTTTCACTGTTTCATTTACTGGCAATGTCTTCCATCTTTACATAATAAATCAAAATTTTTCAAGACTAAGCTCAGATTTTTCTTGGTATCTCTTCTAGAATGCTTTAACTGAGGCTTCAATTTGGGCTCAAAGTTGTCTGTACAGCTTACAAATTATATTAAATTAAAATACAACTATAGAATTAAGGATTTATGGTGTATGCTTAGCAATTTCTTTTTTTATTACTCAACGTCTTGTAAGATTTTGGTATATGTATGACAGTAAATACTCTATGACTTGAAATTTTGCATTTTTACTGGTCTCAATGACTTAGTGTGGTATTCTATGACATAATGAATTTTTCTGAAGGATGGTTCAGGTGAAGAAATAAACACACGCACACACAAAATCTCTACACTTATGGAAATATTTAATAAAAGACATAGAATTCCCTAGTGTAGATATGCAGTTGGCAGCTAAAAACAGGGATCCAGAAAAAGAGCCTTGTCTAATTTATCTTCATATCTCCTGTACCTAGTGTATCATTGATAGTGGTATATACAGAACAAGATTTTGTTCCATAAATGGAATAATAAAAGTCCATTAGTTAATCTAATTTTATTCTTATACCAACTCTATAAAGTATTTGATACTTGTTAGAAACGATGAACCTGAAAACTGAGATTAATTGGAGGCCTGTTCCTCACCTTGGGGATAGAAATTACACATATCAAAAAAAGGAGAAAATTAGAATGAAACTTGTATTTAGGGATTTGAATTAAAAGTATCAGTGAGCAATTGAGATTTCCAGTATATATGTTGATAGAGAAATAAATACAGATATAATGTGTATAATATCTGTAGGTACGGATACGTATTGTGTGGGTGTGGATGTGGGTGTATATTCCCTAGTTCCTTGTCTTCTGAGAGGTACTTTGAGTAGTGATTCCTTGATAGCAATGAGCCTAAACAATGCATTCATCATCACTCTACCAAGCAAATTCCAATCATCATAAGGTAGAAAGTCTTGGAAATGTTTTCAAATGTCGTTCTGGTGATTTTGAGTTTATCACAGGAGTTACAATTATTAGGTTTAGGCCCTTAATATCATGTACTTTGTTTGTGTCTATGTCGTTGTCAAAGTCAATGGAAACCACTTTGAGGATAGAGACATCATATGAATCATCTTTGAGTTTTCAATGTTGTAGGAAAAATGATGGGGGCCTCACTGAAAAGCCCCGGCTTCACAGCCAGTGTGTTCTGTTGATGCTGTACACCACCAAATGTGCTGCAAGGTCTTAACAACTCTAGTTCTCCAAATCCACAGCATCTTTGTCAATATCATAACTCCTACAGGAAAAATCTTGCCAGCCCTGAAAACTGCACCTACTACCTTAACTGGGTTGTCATAAGCATTTCGAGGGACTTTAAAATGACATCATTTTGAAAATTTTGGATAAAATTAATTGTCCTTTGGTGTTCTTATTTCTACTCATTCATCTTTAAATATCATCTTACCTAAATATTATTAAAAAGTTACCTTGTATTTTGCATTTACACAAAAATCTGCCTAAATACAACGATCAACCCAAATCATGGCCTGCAGTTCCATTGTCCCAAATGTTCAGCATCATATCTCTGTGACATTCTGAGAGAGGCATGGAAAATTCAGTTAAGGAGCATACACACTATTGAAGCACATAAAAATAAACGGGATGCATTAAACTAAAAGGAATATTTAATAAAACTTTGAATAGAACATAACATTCATTTGTTTGAGACTTTGCAGTTGACTATTACAAATATATTTCTACACAAGATTTGGAAAACAGTTAATAAACTCTGGGAGGATTCTCCACTCTGCTTCATAGTGTCTGTAATTTCTTATAACATTATGAAGAAGTGGAGACAAAAAAATTTGAACAGCTTATTTTGGTGTGTATTATGAAAGAAAAGTCGTACTTGGAAATATGAATATATTTCAAGAATAAGTTTCACTGGCCGTATGTAAAAAAAAAACACAAAAAAATGTGAATTAAGTTTTGTTTCTAGGTACAATAAAATCCATAAATGTTGCATGCATGTTTTAAAATAATCCCTTATATTCATTAAAACTTTCTAAAAACTTACAATTTACTTGGTTGGTAGTTGACTTTTGTAGAAATTCAGTGTTTCAAAGGATAACATGAAAACATTAAGACGTGCCTGGAAAATTAAAGATTTTTAATTCAGTACACATATTTGCTATCATTTGTTTGATCCCATATTTGCTGTGCTTTCATATACTAGAATTTTAACAATTCTAAGAAACATTGTTTCCAAAGAAGATAGAAATGTTGTTACAGATTTTAGTAATGTAATTGTACCTAATGTCATACAAAAAGAGAAGACATCTGCATAGAAACTAGTTTTGACTGATCAAAACTCTGCAAAATTCTTTTTATTTTACCACATTTTATCTTTCAGAAACCAAATACTGTTAAAAGAATATTTCTAGTTTTAGAGTTCTCTGACGGATTTTTTATTTAATTTCAAAGCTGTTCACATCATCCACTCCAGCTTTCTAAAATGAAGTTGAAGAACCTTTCCTGAAGATTTCCTTCACACTCAATGGAAGGCTTTTTGTATTCAAGTTCTCTCTGTCTCTGTCTCTGTCTCTTTCCTTTTCTCTCTCTGTCGCTCTCTGTCTGTCTGTCTGTCTGTCTGTCTCTCTCTCTCTCTCTCTCTCTCTCTCTCTGTGTGTGTGTGTGTGTGTGTGTGTGTGTGAAGCATTCGTGATCAGCTCACAAAGTTGTGGAAAGTTATGTCAGGACAGACTAAGGGTTTCATGATCAAGAAGTCTAAATCCTTTCCAGGTAAGGGAAATAAGGTCCAAAGAGGTCATAGCCATGAGTAATGGGAAGTTTGTTTATCCAAGGTTTTACTAGAATTGGCTCTGACAACATGGACTAGATTAGTGTCCCTCAACCAAACGAGGAAACCAGAAATATAAGCATAGATTAATTACATATTTATCCAGACTATCTTTAGAGAGAATTATGATAGTTTCAGAGTCCTCAAATTCATTTTGTGATTGATTTTGCAATGATAATAACAACAATAATAATAACTATAATCATTTATGGGGAACTTTTTCCTTCCTTCAGAATCCATAAAGTACCCTCCCTAGGTCAGCAACCCTTTTCCTATATAAAAGCAAAGGCTATATTAACCACTCAGTGTTTCAGAATATTATAGGTGGAATAATTTTTAAAACATGTATTTGACACAGTGTCAGGATTATGAATCAGTGTAGTTCATTTTGTGTAAATTGGTATTTCTTTCTGTAACAAATTTAAAATGCCTCTATGGCCAGCGAATATGAAAGACTAGGTAGTTGATTCTGTATATTGGGAGTTACCTATCATTGATTGGTCAAAATTGACCACCACCAAAATGGTTTCTACAACAAATTGACCTAAGTGAAAAAATTCATGGGGTCTAGATAGGTACCTCAAGAGTGTTTAGATTAGCTCTTGTTAAGAAGGGCACTCTATTTCCACTTCTTTCTTTCATGAAATTAAATCATGAGCCTCTGAGTATACTGGGAGTGCAGTACTGGAATTGGCGCTTGCCTCTTCTTTCCAATATTCATGCATTCATTTTAGAAGTCACTGAAAGCTGGAAACATATTTCATTGAATATCATGACATCTGTTGACATGTTTGTTATTAACTCCATTCCTCGGAGAATTGCATCATAGTCTTGCCCAACTGCTAATATTATATTTGTCCTGTATTTGCCTCATTTGAAACAATTTCTTTTCTGCTGCATGTTTGTCTATATTAGCACATAAGTGCAGGCACATAAAAAGATTGGAGAACTGAGCTTGTAAGTATGTATGTGTTTTTCTTGGTGTTTCTGAGATCTACACAGAGAAATGTTAGAAAAGATCTAAGAAGACTGTGAAATATTGCACCCTATAATTATTCATAAGTAGTCACTCTTGTGAAATTCTAAGTGGAGCATAATAATGTAGTTGTGAGGATTTTACCGAAGACATGAGAGTATAAACAAGTAGTCCTACGTTCCTCTTACATTAGTTAGCATTTTCACTATTCTTTTCCCATCTCATCCATGGTAAATTTCTTCAGATCTTTAATTAAACTAGATATGTATCTTGACTTACATGAGTATTTGAAGATAATACTGAAATAAAAACAGGAAGTTATTTGTTAAGATACTAAGATTCTTAGCATTTATCTTAAGATTGATTCTTCATTTTTCCTAGTTCTCTGAGTAGATGTACACCTGAAAACAGAACAAGTGGATTTCAACTGCATTAAGTTTTGTGCATTTTTTATATTAAACAAATCGGGATAAAATAAAACACTAATTCCTACTATGGTATATTTAATAAATAGTCACATTTATTAAATATGTTGCAGACCAAAAGGAAATTTTTTGAATTTTGTTTACAGCATTAGGAGATTCTTCATAGAGGAGGTAATGTTTGAGTTGAGAATTTAATAATAAACAAGTATTTGTCAGATGGGAAAGGCAGGGCAGGTCAGGAGGAAACCTAAAGGAAACATTAGAAGCACAGAGAAGTACAAGAAAATAGTTGTAGAATTCGAAGTTAGATTACAGAATTCTAGCATACATTTCATTATGAGTGATAAGTTGTAAGGGTGATTAAGTGGAAGTTAGCAATAATATTAATAGCACATAAGAAAATTATGCCTCCAATTGTTAAGCATTTATTAACTGAATGTATGAAAACTGGTGGTTATCCAATTTTTTTCTAGATAAATTGAGGGTTTTTTCCCCCACCTACAATTATATACAATAAAATTCTGCTTATGGGAGTCCTGAACCTATTGGGGTATTCTGGCTATATGCCTGGCTCCCTGAAATAGAGAAAGTTCACCAAGGTGTTTAATATACGTGTCCTGTGTTCATGTTAGATTTGTGCAGAGGTGGTATTTATTTACTCTTAATTAGTGGTTAGTAAAACTATTGAGACTGGGCAATATTGCAGGGCAGGGGGAAATATATAGAATGATGAGAATGAAGAAGAGTAATATAGTTGTCAACGAAAGTTATGGCATCAACATAAAGAGAGGGTATTTTGAGACATGAGGAAAAACAGGATAGAGTGTGATTATAGAAACAAAATATGTATTTAAAAGAGAAAGTTATGTTAAGCACTTTACAAATATCAACTTAGAAGAGTCTTTTAAAAAGTTCACTGTGTTTGGATAGAATTCTGTTTTGAATTTTTTGTCCAGAAAAATAAACTTTAAGGACACGTGGATGCAAAGGCTTATCGCAATAGTTTGAAACTCTCTTAAATTGATTAGAAAAAATACAGCAGGTCATAGTGACCACAGCAGGAGTTAAAATTAGATAGAAAATATTAGCAAGAGGAGACCCTAGCACCTGTAATAACAAAATGTGTTTAAAACAGAAATGTTTGTTGTTAAACATATGGTAAATAAATACACGATGAAAATACAGGGTTTTGAGAGAAATCTAATAAAGAAACAAAAAAAGCTGATTTCCAGAGTAGGGGTAAATGGATGATATTTAGATATAACAACATAATCAGGGAAATTAGTTAGAAGTAAAGAGATTCCTTTCATAATGGAGTAGGGAATGGCAGAGAGAAGGAATTTAGAGTTTGTAAAATTATAACAAACATTTATGGCAGATAGAGAAGAGTTATTACAGAGAGTTTGAATAAAGAGGTAAAATTTATGAATAGAAATACCTAGCCAGGGAATTCAGAGCTGCATAAATTTTAGTGGCAACTCTTCAAGAATTGTGATTTTTCTCTAGTATCATTGAGCTCCTCTGTCGGAGAAGCTGAATATATAGATTAAAATGTAAAATCGTTAGGCACGTGGCAGTAGCTAATTAAAGGAGCAAGGATATTGTTTCAGGTGGCCAAGGAGTAGTTAATGTGCTATAATGAATAAAAAGTTAAAAAAAGAATGTAAATCAGGAAGACACAGTAATGGCAACAATAGTAAACTAAGAATATGAGGCTCACATTAAGAACTTTTGTGAGGGTATGGGAGGTTGAAAATGAGAATTAATGAGGCAGAGACAAATGGCCAGAGATATTGGTGTATTCCTTCATCAGCAAAGATGAGTGGTGATTTAGAAAACAAATGACATGTTGAATTTACAGCCCTAAGGGATTAAGAGAGTAATGTAGTAGACTGCATTTTGGGCTTATTTACAACAGGATTTCCATGATGCCTGAAAATAATTTTGCACCACCCTGTTGAAGGAAGAGAATCAGCTGTTACCCCACTTGAGTGAAAAGAAAACACCAAACTGGGTGGAATTACAGATTTCTAGGAAGTATTTGGAGAAACAGTCTTTTAATAAATCTCTCTCTCTATGATATTTTATAAAATGCGAACTGATTCCACAGATTTTCACCTCTTGGTGGAATTAATAGCACATAAGGAAGTCAAGTGGTCAAAACTAAATGTTCCATAAGGAATAATATAAGAATTATTGCTTTTTTGAGTTTTTTCCAAGTATAAGATTCTAGGACACTAGGATAAAATAAATCCTCACCAGAGTATAAATCAATATAAATCTCTATGGTATTAAGTCATCCTCAGAGCAAAGCTTCCTTTAGGTGGCATTACTCTTGCATGATGTGGTCACAGACCAACACTGGCTTTGCCACAGCTAATAGAGAATAACAAAGAAAGTGATCAGCAAGTGTGAAAAGTTAAAGATGGTCAGGTGAGAGGATGATTCCCTTGAAATCAAAAAATTTTCTTCTCACATCAAAGAGAAAAAAAATCAATACATATTACTGATAATTGAAATGGGCCTGATTGAACAAATTTTCCAAATGATGTATGTGTGTGTGTGTGTGTGTGTGTGTGTGTGTGTGTGTGTGATTTAAGATGGTAATTAAATATTCAGGATTAGAGAGGTAAGCATTAGTGAGAGGAATAGCAAAGGTCAGGAATAGAATAATAAGATCCATCCAGAGAGTCAACAAGTGGTTTTCATCCATGTAGATCCAGAAAATACATGAGAGCTAAACTGATAGAAGGAGTACTAACCAGTGATTACATATTTATCTCCACGCTGGGTTACCCGGTAATCACCTAAACACATGCGAAGGGCAGCAGAGAAGTGGGGTTTTCAACGAATTGGTTCTTTAACACCAAATAATCTTCAAAGATACCATCTAACTTTTGCATATATGTACATTTCACGTCCTTTCAAAGGAGTACATACTCAGACTTAGCTTTGTATTTTAGTTGAAATTCAATAAATGAAGGCATAATTTTTGTCAAGTGGTTCACATATCTACATCTTTCCTTTATGTTGCTTTCTGGAGTAGAATTACATCGACTTAGAGAAATGACCAAGAATACGTATTGCAGATATTAATAAATGGGTTTTTTTGATTATAGAATAAAATAACTAGTAGGTTAGAAACATAAGATCTAGATGCATAGTATAGTTTAATCATAGGACCAAATATTCTGATGTGAAAATTGAACTGCAAAATAATCAAGAAAGTATACCCTCATTTTCTGATACAAGTAAATTCTGTAGCTTTATTGCTTTTTTTATTCAGACCCTGGCACAAAGCCTCATTCATGGAAGATACACAATAAAAGGATGTTAAACTTAATTCTATATTAATGATGTGCCTCATTTCAACATGTGAAAAAGCAAAGAAATTACTAAGGAGTTGTACTAATGCTTAAATATAGTAATTTCCAGCAAATATATCATTTAGAACATATACTACCACTTCTATAGCAGAGTGAATGGCAGCATACAGGAAACTGAGCTGTATGGTAGTATCCAAAGGTGCTTATAAAGACATATATTAAAACTTGTTATTTTTTATCAGAAATCATATCATAAACTGAATCCCACTGAACAAATATAACTACTTATTCAATATTGCATAGTATACTTAAAGTTTTATGTTCCCAGTTTTGATATATTCTGATTTATTTTACTAAAATAATATTGATTAATATCAGGTTTTTGTTTTTAAAGATTTTATTGGGCAAGGGGAACAGGACTTTATTGGGGAACAGTGTGTACTTGCAGGATTTTTTCCAAGTCAAGTTGTTGTCCTTTCAATCTTAGTTTTGGAGGACGCAGCTCAGCTCCAGGTCTAGCTGCTGTTGTTAGTTGCAAGGAGCGCAGCCCACCATCCCTTGCGGGAGTCAAACCAGCAACCTTGTGGTTGAGAGCCCACTGGCCCATGTGGGAATCAAACCGGCAGCCTTCGGCATTAGAAGCATGGAGCGCCAACTGCCTAATCCACCGGGCCGGCCTAATATCAGTTTTTTGTATACATATGAAAAAAGGGATATTATTAATTGATCTGATTGTGATAATAGAAAAACTTCCTGGAGAAATAACCATAGCAACTTTTAATTTTTGGCTACTACTCTATTGGGTAAAAATTTTTCCAGTTAAAATTTTGCAGAAATAATTTTCACATGTGAAATTCATCTATCACACTTTAGTCAAACATAAGTTTGTCTTATTTGTTTTTTGTCATGGTAAATTTTATTTCAATTTTTATCTCTAAAACATCTAATGTTATTCATATTTCTCAGAAAACCTCTTTAGGTTCTAACATTGGCATTGGGGCCAATTCTAAATACCTTATTACAACCTCATTTATATGTCCCATATGCCTACTTTTAGCAGAGTGCTTGTTGTATGGCATTGCCACAGATGGGTCATTGCCTCCTTAGGCCAAAGACCTCACTTGGACAACTTCTTTGTCCAAGATCTAGAATAGTTCCGACAAGAGTGTTTCTTTGATGATGATGACGATGATGATGATGATGATGATTACGCATCTGCCAGACTCACAGGCTGAATTAAATGTACTTTGGTAAGAAAACAAGAAGAAATATGTAGCAATCAGTTAGGTCCCCATATCATGTTAAATTAGAAGACCAAACTACATTTAATGACATAGTTTTTAACCAATTATACAAAAACCGTGAGACCTCACATTCACTAGAATGTTCCTTCTCTCTATAGCGAGTGCTTATATGTCTAAGAGTATGTAAGTAGTTGTTTGTATTTGTCTGTGTGTCTGTGTGTGTCTGTGTGTGTGTGTGTGTGTGTGTGTGTGTGTGTGTGTGTATGACAGAGTGAGAGACACAGAGACAGGGACAAAGACAGAAAATACGAGTAGAACCAAAATCCAAAATAAATTATTCAGGGAGCCTGTATCTCAATTATTGGACATATTTAATTTTCCCATAATAAATGAGTATGTCTGATGAAATGTCATTGAAACCACATTCAACCTCTGATTCTACGAATCCAGGTAAGGACAGAAAACAGAAGGGAGACATTCAATACAAACTGCAGCTTGAATCAGAAGCACTAAACCAAGGAGTTCTAAGCCATCATGTTCCAGCTCAATGGCACAGTCTTCATGCCCTCGGTATTGACACTGATTGGGATCCCTGGCTTGGAGTCTGTTCAGTTCTGGATTGGCATTCCTTTCTGTGCCATGTACATCATTGCTATGCTTGGAAATTCCCTGCTTGTGGTCATTATCAAATCTGAGTCAAGCCTCCATGAACCTATGTATCTCCTCCTAGCAATGCTCGGAGTGACAGACATGGTTCTCAGTACCAGCATCCTACCAAAAATGCTGGGAATATTCTGGTTCCATTTACCAGAAATATATTTTGATGCCTGTCTTTTTCAGATGTGGCTCATCCATGCTTTTCAGGGTATTGAGTCAGGTATTCTGTTGGCCATGGCCCTGGACCGTTATGTGGCAATCTGTGATCCTCTGAGACATGCAACCATTTTAACCCATGAAGTAATCACTAAGATTGGAGTTGGAGTGACACTGAGAACAACACTCTTTATAGCTCCTTGTCTCATCCTCATCAAATGCAGGCTGAAACATTACCGGACCACTGTGGTTTCCCATTCATACTGTGAGCACATGGCCATCGTGAAGTTGGCAGCAGAAGATATTCGAATCAACAAAATCTATGGTCTGTTTGTGGCTTTTAGTATACTTGGCTTTGACATAATCTTCATCACACTCTCCTATATCCGAATATTTATAACTGTCTTCAGTCTGCCTCAAAAGGAAGCCAGGCTCAAAGCCTTCAACACCTGCATTGCCCACATTTGTGTCTTCCTTGAGTTTTATCTCCTAGGTTTCTTCTCCTTCTTTATACACAGGTTTGGGTTCCATATTCCACCTTATATTCATATTCTGCTGTCCGACATTTATCTGCTTGTCCCACCTTTACTCAATCCTATTGTGTATGGGGTGAAGACCAAACAGATTCGGGATCGAATGTCCAAGATTTTCCACTCTATGGATCCTTCTTGATTTTTTATTATCTTATTTTATATCAAATGACAAAATGTCACTTGGAGAAACCTTTGTTGTTAGTGAATGTCTGAGCTTTCTCAAGTTCACTGTGTGCTGAAGTATAGAGTTGTAAGTTTCCATTCAACCAGTAAGGCTCTAATTCCTACTTAAATACTTTCCCTCATTATGAATCCATCATTATTTGGAACATATATTTAGCTGATAAATGACATAAAAATTATGAATATTTATTTGTAGTTAAATCAACTTTTAGTAAGAATATTTCTTAAAAGAGCAGCTATTCCCTATGCTGTACTCCACATCCTGTGACTATATGCAGCATAGGGAATAGAGTCAATGGAATTGTAACAGCTACATACAACGTCAGAGGGTTAGTGGATTGTGGGAGGGAGGTTATCACTTTGTGAGGGGTGCAAATGTCTAACTATTACGTTGTTTTGTACACCTGAAACTAATTTTTTTAAAAAGAAAAGAAATCTAGAGACAGAAAGTAGATTAGTTGTTGCTTATGGCTGGAGAATTTGTCATAGGGAGTAATGATAACTAAAAGGGAACAGGATTTCTTTTTGAAGTGATGAAATGTTCGAAAATCAACTGTGGTGATGGCCACATGTACCTGTGAACATACTAAATACCACTAAATTAAACACTTTAAATGAGTTAATTAAATAATATGTGAATTATACCTTAATAAAGGTTTTTTTTAAAAAGACACAACTAAATGTTAATATTTTAGCTTGTGTTTAAAAATATCAAGAGATATTGATGCCACAACATAAGAAATAGTGTAAAATGTTAGAATTGGATGTATATGAAAGAAATTATCAGTATTATTGTTTATGATCTCACTCATTCTAATCATTATCATTAAGGCTTTAAAGTCTTTACTGTTTGATTATCAGTTGAATATTAAGTGGATTTATAATTTACCTATTGAAATGTATTTATAATTAGTTCTTTTCCACAAAGTATTTACATAACATACTAAAAAGACACATAATAGAGTTGTCATATAATTGAAGTACAAATTGGAATTTGAATTAAAGACAAAGGATGAAGTAAATGTGAAACGATACATTTTAACATACTTGTTTTGTGCTAAGATCTGACATATAAGTAAAATATTTTTTTCAAATAAAAGCAAGTTCTATAACTATAGTTCAAGAGGAAACACATGGTCCTGTAAAGGAAAACATATATATATATTTTAATTTGCTCCTGGTTTTGTTGCTATTTTTGTGTTTCCCTGGAACTAGTATCTAAAATAATTGTCACACATGTGGGTATATATTGGAAATGGGCAATGAGTTTATTAGACCTTTATTTTCAATGAGTATTATTGTAAATATGTTTGTGGATTTAAGATAAATGGTTCTTGTAGAAACCTTAAATAGAAGGTTTAAATATAACGGGCACGTGAAGACTGATACAGACAACTATGCCGTGCGATTAGTGACATTGGCTTAAATTCAGTCAACTGATGGCAGACGATAACACCTAGGATAATTAAAGGTGTGGATTTCCATCCTGTCCCTCAGTCTATATGCTACCTCCTGATTAGTATATGTCCACATCATGCTTTTGCATATAAGTTTGACATTTGCCTATTCTATGTAGTTGATGAAGTATAATGTCAGACTCTCTAAGGGCAAAAAGTAGCACTTCCATTATATTAATGTGCCCAGGTTTTGTAATAGATTTTGCATGTAGAGCCCTAGTTATTTGTCCTATACACATTTTTTTGAGGTTTTCACCATTAATATTGCACTGTCCTCTAATTCCAAGTGTAGCCAATGACCTCCATAATGCCAAAAGCCAGAATTTTCTTTTACTGGACATATTTGCTATATATTTAGTTGTAATTTTTATCTTGAAGCTCTCTGCTCATTCTGATTTTAAGACTTTATTGTCTTGTGGCAGTGTTTCTACTGCTGTTTTTTTCCTCACTCTTACTTTCACTGTTTCATTTACTGGCAATGTCTTCCATCTTTACATAATAAATCAAAATTTTTCAAGACTAAGCTCAGATTTTTCTTGGTATCTCTTCTAGAATGCTTTAACTGAGGCTTCAATTTGGGCTCAAAGTTGTCTGTACAGCTTACAAATTATATTAAATTAAAATACAACTTTAGAATTAAGGATTTATGGTGTATGCTTAGCAATTTCTTTTTTTATTACTCAACGTCTTGTAAGATTTTGGTATATGTATGACAGTAAATACTCTATGACTTGAAATTTTGCATTTTTACTGGTCTCAATGACTTAGTGTGGTATTCTATGACATAATGAATTTTTCTGAAGGATGGTTCAGGTGAAGAAATAAACACACGCACACACAAAATCTCTACACTTATGGAAATATTTAATAAAAGACATAGAATTCCCTAGTGTAGATATGCAGTTGGCAGCTAAAAACAGGGATCCAGAAAAAGAGCCTTGTCTAATTTATCTTCATATCTCCTGTACCTAGTGTAGCATTGATAATGGTATATACAGAACAAGATTTTGTTCCATAAATGGAATAATAAAAGTCCATTAGTTAATCTAATTTTATTCTTATACCAACTCTATAAAGTATTTGATACTTGTTAGAAACGATGAACCTGAAAACTGAGATTAATTGGAGGCCTGTTCCTCACCTTGGGGATAGAAATTACACATATCAAAAAAAGGAGAAAATTAGAATGAAACTTGTATTTAGGGATTTGAATTAAAAGTATCAGTGAACAATTGAGATTTCCAGTATATATGTTGATAGAGAAATAAATACAGATATAATGTGTATAATATCTGTAGGTACGGATACGTATTGTGTGGGTGTGGATGTGGGTGTATATTCCCTAGTTCCTTGTCTTCTGAGAGGTACTTTGAGTAGTGATTCCTTGATAGCAATGAGCCTAAACAATGCATTCATCATCACTCTACCAAGCAAATTCTAATCATCATAAGGTAGAAAGGCTTGGAAATGTTTTCAAATGTCGTTCTGGTGATTTTGAGTTTATCACAGGAGTTACAATTATTAGGTTTAGGCCCTTAATATCATGTACTTTGTTTGTGTCTATGTCGTTGTCAAAGTCAATGGAAACCACTTTGAGGATAGAGACATCATATGAATCATCTTTGAGTTTTCAATATTGTAGGAAAAATGATGGGGGCCTCACTGAAAAGCCCCGGCTTCACAGCCAGTGTGTTCTGTTGATGCTGTACACCACCAAATGTGCTGGAAGGTCTTAACAACTCTAGTTCTCCAAATCCACAGCATCTTTGTCAATATCATAACTCCTACAGGAAAAATCTTGCCAGCCCTGAAAACTGCACCTACTACATTAACTGGGTTGTCATAAGCATTTCGAGGGACTTTAAAATGACATCATTTTGAAAATTTTGGATAAAATTAATTGTCCTTTGGTGTTCTTATTTTTACTCATTCATCTTTAAATATCATCTTACCTAAATATTATTAAAAAGTTACCTTGTATTTTGCATTTACACAAAAATCTGCCTAAATACAACGATCAACCCAAATCATGGCCTGCAGTTCCATTGTCCCAAATGTTCAGCATCATATCTCTGTGACATTCTGAGAGAGGCATGGAAAATTCAGTTAAGGAGCATACACACTATTGAAGCACATAAAAATAAATGGGAAGCATTAAACTAAAAGGAATATTTAATAAAACTTTGAATAGAACATAACATTCATTTGTTTGAGACCTTGCAGTTGACTATTACAAATATATTTCTACACAAGATTTGGAAAACAGTTAATAAACTCTGGGAGGATTCTCCACTCTGCTTCATAGTATCTGTAATTTCTTGTAACATTATGAAAAAGTGGAGACAAAAAAATTTGAACAGTTTATTTTGGTGTGTATTATGAAAGAAAAGTCGTACTTGGAAATATGAATTTATTTCAAGAATAAGTTTCACTGGCCGTATGTGAAAAAAAAAATGTGAATTTAGTTTTGTTTCTAGGTACAATAAAATCCATAAATGTTACATGCATATTTTAAAATAATCCCTTATATTCATTAAAACTTACAATTTACTTGGTTGGTAGTTGACTTTTGTAGAAATTCAGTGTTTCAAAGGATAACATGAAAACATTAAGAAGTGCCTGGAAAATTAAAGATTTTGAATTCAGTACACATATTTGCTATCATTCGTTTGATCCCATATTTGCTGTGCTTTCATATACTAGAATTTTAACAATTCTAAGAAATATTGTTTCCATAAAAGATAGAAATGTTGTTACAGATTTTAGTAATGTAATTGTACCTAATGTCATACAAAAAGAGAAGACATCTGCATAGAAACTAGTTTTGACTGATCAAAACTCTGCAAAATTCTTTTTATTTTACCACATTTTTTCTTTCAGAAACCAAATACTGTTAAAAGAATATTTCTAGTTTTAGAGTTCTCTGATGGATTTTTTATTTAATTTCAAAGCTGTTCACGTCATCCACTCCAGCTTTCTAAAATGAAGTTGGAGAACCTTTCCTGAAGATTTCCTTCACACTCAATGGAAGGCTTTTTGTATTCAAGTTCTCTCTGTCTCTCTGTCTCTTTCTCTGTCTCTCTCTGTCGCTCTCTGTCTCTGTCTGTCTCTCTCTGTCTGTCTCTCTCTGTGTGTGTGTGTGTGTGTGTCTGTGTGTGTCTGTGTGAAGCATTCGTGATCAGCTCACAAAGTTGTGGAAAGTTATGTCAGGACAGACTAAGGGTTTCATGATCAAGAAGTTTAAATCCTTTAGAGGTAAGGGAAATAAGGTCCAAAGAGGTCATAGCCATGAGTAATGGGAAGTTTGTTTATCCAAGGTTTTAGTAGAATTGGCTCTGACAACGTGGACTAGATTAGTGTCCCTCAACCAAACGAGGAAGCCAGAAATATAAGCATAGATTAATTAACTATGACCTGCTGTATTTTTTCTAATCAATTTAAAAGAGTTTCAAACTATTGCTATAAGCCTTTGCATCCTCATGTCCTTGAAGTTTATTTTTCTGGACAAAAAATTCAAAACAGAATTCTATCCAAACACAGTGAACTTTTTAAAAGACTCTTCTAAGTTGATATTTGTAAAGTGCTTAACATAACTTTCTCTTTTAAATACATATTTTGTTTCTATAATCACACTCTATCCTGTTTTTCCTCATGTCTCAAAATACCCTCCCTTTATGTCGATGCCATAACTTCCGTTGACAACTATATTACTCTTCCTCATTCTTATCATTCTATATATTTCCCCCTGCCCTGCAATATTGCCCAGTCTCAATAGTTTTACTAACCACTAATTAAGAGTAAATAAATGCCACCTCTGCACAAATCTAACCTGAACACAGGACACATATATTAAACACCTTGGTGAACTTTCTCTATTTCAGAGAGCCAGGCATATAGCCAGAATACCCCAATATGTTCAGGATTCCCATAAGCAGAATTTTATTGTATATAATTGTAGGTGGGGGGAAAAACCTTCAATTTATCTAGAAAAAAATTGAATAACCAACCAGTTTTCATACATTCAGTGAATAAATGCTTAACAATTGGAGGCATAATTTTCTTATGTGCTATTAATATTATTGCTAACTTCCACTTAATCACCCTTACAACTTATCACTCATAATGAAATGTGTGCTAGAATTCTGTAAACTAACTTCTATATTCCACTTTATATTCATATTTGTTTCATATTCTGCTGTCTAACCTTTACCTGCTTGTTCCACCTTTACTCAATCCTATTGTGTATGAGGTGAAAACCAAACAGATTCGAAATCAAGTGTACAAGATTTTTCACTCTAAGTTTGCTTCTTGATTTTCTATTACCTTATTTTATTTCCAAAAGCAACACCACCAACAAAACACAGAAAAACATTCTTAGTGAGAGTCTGTGATTTCTCAAGTTTGTTGTGTACTAAAACATGGAATTCTTGTTTTGCATTCAATACAGTAAGACTATGACTCTTACTGAAATACTTTCACTTGTTTTGGATAGAGACTTAGTTGAAACACACAGAGCTAATCATATCCAGTCCCCACATGACATAAAAGGCAAAAATTATGAAAATAGTTTTGAAACTCAATAAGCTCTAAATGACAGACATTTCTTAAAAGCAAAATTAAATGTTAATATTTTACCCACTGTTTAAAAACATTAAGTGGCATTTTTGCCACTACATAAGAAATTCAGTCTAATGTATTATAATTCTTATGTATATAAAAATAGATCTCTCATTTATCTACTATCATGTATGTTACCGCCTCATTGTCACAAAACTGTTTATTAAATGGCATGAATTAACATAAAGTCGAGATTGAGATGATTAATTTATACATCAAAATGTAGTCAGAATTTCTTCTTTCCCCCAAAAATATTTCACACAGGCTACTGCAAGGGCATATATAATAGAGTTCTAAACAAAATTAAACTTCAGAAGAGAAATTTGGATGAAAGACAAATGTGGAATGATTAGCAGTTAACATTCATTCTTGTTTTGTGTGAAGATCTTACAGATAAGTAAAATAAAATTTTAAATAGAAAGTTTTATAACTACAGCTCAAAAGGAAAACAATAAGTTATGCAAGTAAGACTATATGTTTTGAAAAATATATGCTCATGGTTTTGTGGTTATTTTTGTGTTTCTCTGGAACTAATTTCCAAAATAATTATACTTGGATTCCTCTATAGAAAGTTGTACTAGTGTTTATTAACTTTCATCTTAAAATGGGTTTTTCTGTAAAGGTCAGGTGCAGGCTGATGAAGACAGCTAGGCAAATATATGGTGAATGGAAAGAGAATTGTGTTTGGGTGGTGAACACAGTGCAATATATAGATGATGTATTATAGAAGTGTACACTTGAAACCTATATCATTTTACTAACCAATATTACCCCAATAAATTTCATAAATAAAAAAAAAAAAGACAAAAAAAATGCTCATTTGTAAAATGTATGGAAGTAAAAAGATGTGTTCAGATCTTAATTAAGTTTAATAAAAAGTATGGACACCAAAAAAAAAAAAAAAGACAACTAGATGGAGATTTTTTACTATGGCCCAATGATACAGCAAACTGGTGGTAAATACCAGCACTTCGAATATTTAGAGATGTGGAATTGGACCTTCCCCCTCATTCTTTACACTATCTACTGATTAGAATGTATTCCCATCATATTCTTTGATATGAGCCTGATGTGTTTGCATTCTGTGGTTGACTAATACAATGTCAAACTCTATAAGGGCAAAAATTGGCAGTTTCATTACACTAATGTCTTCTGGGTTTGGACTAGATTTTTACATGGAGTCAGGGTCATCTGTCCTAACACAAAATTGTGTAAAGTTTTCACCATGAATACTGCACTGTCCTTTAATCTCTAAATTGATCAAGGATCTGTATAGTGCCCAAAGTTAGAATTTTCCCAATTACACTTTTTAAATTATATTTTTCTCTTAAGGCCTTATTCTCTTCAAGAGATGTATCCATTTCTGTTACTTTTTTCTTTTTACACTCATTGTGATATAATCTCTACCTAGCGCCCCAGTCCCTGATTCCTATATCAGTAATAATATTCTTTCTCTAGAATTAGGTTCTAATAGGAATTCTTTCTATAGAATTCCTCTGAGAAAAAATTTGACATTTTTGCCAGGATGCCTTAACTGAGGTTTCCTTTTGGTCTCAGTGTTCTTTTTTGCAATCTATGGTAGTCTGCATAGTTCAAACCATATTTTAAAAAAACGTACCTATAGTTTTGGAGATTGTCCTGGATTTTCAATAATTTAATATTTATCACATAGTGTCACTTAATTGTTGCCATGTATATGGCACTTAATAAGTAATCAATGACTTGATGTGACTCTCTTTTACTGGTTTCATTGACTTGGTGTGGTATTCACTGAGAGAAGGATTTTTAAAGGATGGTCTAGGTCGGGAAACACATGCCTTAAAAACATATGTGAATGTTTGACTAGGGGAATACAACTCCCTAACATAGATATCTTCTTGGCAGCAAATGAGATCTAGGAATAGCCTTATCTAATTTCATCTTCATGTCCCAGTGCCTACTATGGTGCTGATGCTGGTAGATACAAAATAAAATTTTCTTGAGTAAATGCAATAATAAATTCCATTTATAATCTAATTTTATCTTTATACCAATACTTTAAAATATTTAATGCGTGTTAAAGATAATGAACCTGAAAACTGAGATTAATGGGAGGTCCAATCCTCATCTTGGAGTGGAAATTACAAATATCAAAAGGGAGAAAAGTAGAATGCAATCTGTAGCCATTTATAGATATATAAAAGACAGTGGTAAAATTTCCTCTGAGAAACAAGAAACAAAGTTATCTGTTGATGAATTAGTGAAAAAGGGAGGGTGATGATGATTTGGAATGGCTCATAGGTGAACTATTAACCAGTCTGAAAACATTTAAGTTTAGAGACCAACTGTAAATTCTATGTTGATCAAGGCAACCGTACCAAGTAGTGATAAAATTATGCCTCCATTGATATAAACTGTATTTGGATAAATTTCTTGTACATGTTTCTTGCAAGATAATTTTTCTGGATAATTGTTAATAATATTATCTTTTGCTGGACAGAAATGATAGGGACATGTGATGAATGATTCTACTCTCACAATTTTCAACATTATACTTGAGTTGAGACACATGGTTTCATCACCATTCTTGATACCTACAAACTTTGAATGAATGGCATGTCATATAAAGTCTTAGTGTTCAATTGCCTTATATTTAACTTATGTAAATAGTTGTAGTCTCTCTGTCTCCCTGCCCAAAGTTTTCTGCATCTAAACCATTTACATCTTTTTGATCTAAAGTGTTTCAATCCTTCTTCTTGGAGAAGCACCTCTGAATCCTGCCACGGATCTGATGGGTCTTGACACTGTAGATGATGGGATTCATTAGGGGTGGGAAGATGATATAGATGTTGCCCATGAGAACATGGACCACAGGAGAGAGCTGTTTCCCGAAGCACCATAGTCAGACCGATGATTGGAATGTAGAAAACCAGGACAGCACAGATGTGGGAAACACAGGTCTGCAAGGACTTGAGCCACTCCTCTTGGGATGCAATAACCAAGACAGAATGCATGATCAGAATGTAGGATACAAGAATTAACATGGAATCAAACAAAAGGTACAAATCACCAGAGCCAAATCACTCTGGTACAAATCACCAGAGCCAAAGCATAGAAACTGTTGAAGCGGATATCAGAACATGCTAGTCTCAGCAGGTCTTGGTAAAGGCAGAAAGAGTAAGAGAGGACATGTGGACGGCAGTAGTGGAAAAACTTTAGGCGGATTATGGGAGCAATGATGAATATAAAATTCCTAACTAAAACCCCCAGCCCAATTTTGATGATCCTGGCATTGGATAATATGGATGTGTATCTCAGAGGATTGCAGATTGCAGTAAAGCGATCAAAAGCCATGGCAAGAAGGACTCCAGACTCTGTGCAGGAGAGACCGTGGACAAATTAAGTCTGTGCAATGCAGGCATCCAGGCTGGCTTCCTGGCTGAGCCCCCACAGGACCCCCAGCACTGTGTGCACTGTGGACAGCCCCATGCACAGGTCAGTGAGGGCCAGCATGGCCAGGAAGTAGAACATGGGCTGGTGCAGGCTCGGCTCGGTCCAGATCACATGCAGCACCAGGCAGTTTCCCAGGTAAGTCACAGCATAGATACAGGGAAAGAGGATGGAGAGCCAGGGATATTCCTATTTCAGACCTGGGAAGCCTGTTAGGAGAAAGGTGGAGGACTTGGCATCATGAGCAGAAAAAGCGGGCATGGATAATCTGAGATGCTTTCTCTATGAGTTAGAAATTGTGTCCATTTGGAAAGTAACATTCGAACAACTTGTTTTCTCATACAGGACACATTTGAGCAACAGTAGCATATCATGTACCACGGAATTCTGTAGATTAGATTAAAAAGTCATATTTGCTGTTCACATCAATTATCCAAGTACATTGCCACACTTAAGAATCTTGTTCTATTTCTACCTGGGAAAACACTGAGGGTAAAAAAAGGAAAAGGTGATCTACATAATTTTGTCTTTTCTCAAGCAATTAGAAATTATAAAAGAATTTGATTTTCAAAATGTATATTAATCTTTCAGTGCCATTGTGAAAAGTAGCTACCTTCACCTTCAGAGGACCTTTTCATACATCCTGTTTTTCAGTCTGTCTCTTCTAGCCAGCAATCCCTGCTGATTGCAAAACCTCAAAGATACAATTGCTTTTCTTCTCCCAAGAAAGTAGATAGTATATATTCAAGTTCTTGCTTCAAGTAAAAGATAGAAAGTATGATTTATAACATCAGGAAGGAGGCTATTGGGTATCAATTGACCCCAGAAGCATTCTATTTATATTTTAAAGAGAATAATAAAATACAACTATGATCTGACTGCAATCTGGAATTACCCTGGGGCAGTACATTTGTTTTACTTAGCAAACACATAGTCCATTTGATGTTCTGGACTGTTTAAGCACTGCATTTAAAAAAAAAAAAAATTAGTCAATTTAAGCCTCACACCAACCTTAAGCAATAGGTACTATGATCAGCCATACTTTACACAGGAGTAAATTGAATTCAAGAGAGGTTAAGTAACTTGCTAACGTCATACAGAGAGTAAACGGTGAAGACTTGAACACTGACAGTCTCACTCCAGCACCCATGCTCTTAACTGCTCAGCTCTGTCTTACATTTCATCTCTTTGGAACGCCGTCAACTCACATTTCATCCTCACATATCAGCTGAAGAAAACCATTCTTTGATTTTTGCAATACTAATTTGCAAGAGGTGCTTTCCTTCCCCACACCTAAAACATATTCTTGTATACAAATCATATCACTTGTAAAACATATCACTTGTATAATAGGCGTAACAGTTGTGGATACTGGGATGTTGTTAAAGAATCACTATAGGCTAAAGGATGCTGTAAGAGGTTAAGTATTCATTTTCTACGGAGAATTATTGCTGAATTTGTACATACTTAATTCTTCCTACCAGAACTGACCTTTTTCCCTTGAATAAAAGACATTGAGATACAGGTATCCTCTTTCCAAAAGTTCGTGTTATGCTACTTTGCTTTTATGAAAGACTCACATTAATTAGTACGGTAATGGCTTTTTCTGTCAAAAACAGTTTAAAAATACCTAAATTGTAAGAAAAGGTAATAATTCAGCTCAGTCCACCCACACATTTTAGCTCTAATTTCTGAGTGAAGTTAGCAACTACATTCTGCATATTTTATGGACATACCCACTGTACAAACGAAAGCACGCATCCTTTTAACAAAAGGGGAACACACTCACTTGTTTTTATTCATTACTTTTTCAAGTTCTTACACCTTCTCCTTGATAGTCAATAATTTAAATATTGTGATATTGGGCTAACTGCTATGATCACATCTTGCCTCATATAGTAGTAGATGGAAGATAAGACAAGAAAAATGATTTATATATACAAATGTGTATGTATCAAAAACCACTATCAAGTTCCAGTTTCAGCTCCAACATACTAACACATGAAAGTCATCACTCCCATTCATACAGTAAGAAACAGTTGGATAAACTGAAAATCAACAACTTCGCTTGGCCTCAGATAATTGCAGTTGCAAGGAAAACCACAACCTAATCTGCAGACACAGGCACATCAGAGAGACATAGCTGATATCTGCTTGCCCGGAACAGAAACTTCTGGAACCAAAAACAGATAGGAATAGTTAAATGGTAAATTAGAGGAATTGCTGGAAGCTGAGAGAGAATCTCCTGGGAAGCTATGCTTTGGGGTTAGGATTAGGTGGACACTTTTGAGGGATATATTTCCAGGAAACCCAACATATTCTCATAGGGAAGATCTGAGAAAGATCTACTCTTGCCTCTAGAAGAGGGGAGGAGGAAAGTAGTCATTGTTCAGAGTCTACTTCATAATAAAGGCTTTTTCTTTCTATAGAAGACTTGGTCAGAACTTCATCACACATGGGGGAAGGGAAGCTCTCCAACTCTAGCCATCTCCAGCTTTTTTATGTCACCTAATAAGGAAAAATATCTAGTCAACAGGTATAAGGACTTTAAGGAAACAGATTTGGAGCCCTGATGTGGCCATGCAGCAGCCTACCCATCTGTTTCCTTGTACCTGCCCCCCAAAGAAAGGAGAGTCTGTGAGACGGATCCTTTCAGGGACTTTGCTACACCTTTGTGTTTGCACCTTATGTCTCCCTATTTGGTCCCCAAAAGATTGGCTTACTCAGCCAATGACGAGTAAGATTCCCCATGGGGGCTGGGGTGCGTGGGGAGACAACTCAAGCCAGGTGCAGTCGAGTGGGGACCAACAGGAGAACCCACGGGTTCATAGAGGTGAGCACAGCCCCCCACCTTCCCCAGGCTAAGGAAAGCCTCTGCCTCTGTGGCTGCATTCCTTCCCAAAACCTGCAAGGGAAGAGATGTGCTCTCCATCTCTTCATATGCATAAAGGTTTTGTCCCTTGGGGAAGTACAAACATCCTGAGACTTACAGTTCAGCTGCCTGCAGGCAAGGGTGATTGGCTTGAATCAGTTTCCTATTATGGTGTATGGAATTCACAGATCTTGAGATTGACAAGCTTTATCTCTTTAACTTCCTGTGGGGACAGAGCCCCAAAAAGCAGTTTCCAGGCTCTCGGCCTCACATAGAAAGGTGCTGGCTCAGGTAGTAAATGGCTGTCGACTGTGATCAAATGGCCATCAGCTGTGGCTAGTTGGCCGTCAGCTGTAACCAGTGAGCAATTGGGCACTAATATAACTGCGGTGGCTACACTAGCAAAAAAAAGGGGGAGCTAGCAAGAAGATGGTGGCTGAGTCTGCAAGCGGCGCAGTGAGGGTTGAGAATTGTGTGGCTCCTGTTTCCTGTTTCTCCAACCCAGCTGCCAGCGAGAATATAGTGGTATGACTCCCCTACTTATGGCTCCATGGGTGTTCCTTTTTGGCCTCACCATGTCCTGCGCTCTTATGTGGGGAGTGGGACTAGAGACCCCGCCTGACACCCTGCATGACGAATGGCTCAGCGAGCAGGATCTCCTGCATGACACTTCCCCACCTAACTAATAAAAGCTAATGTGTTGGCCCGATTAGGCGCTCAGCCCAGTCTTGGAGGCTGCTGGTCCCTTGGCCCCGCTTAACTCTATTCATGGCTACTGTCTTTTCGTAACCCTGCACCGACCGCCCTCCTCACTCCCCACAACCCTTGTCACAACCCTGACATCAGGGAAGAGAACAGAGGACTCAGGGGGAAAGCTATACAACTGGAGAAACACATGAAAGTAAACATCTGAGCCAAACACTGAAAGACTGAGATTTATTTGGAAGATTATAGAGAGCTTTCCTTTCCCACACCATACCATCACCAAGACACAGTTCCAGGGAATCACAACTAAAAGAGCTAAAAAAGCAAGTATTCTTTTTAGGATGCGGAGTTAGGAGAGCCGAATACAAAGGGTGAACCTTGATGTGAGCAAAATCTAAAAATTATTTAAAAGGTAGAAGTATCTCAGGAAGAAATGCAGACTTTGACAAAAGACATAACTGTAATACAAATATGTGAAACCACCTCATTGAAAGGGTTAGGGGAAAAGTGCGACAGAAATATCTTTTGAAATGAATGGAGTCCAAGACTGAAGGCAAAAGACCTACACATAAGCACTGTATACCTGTTTCCTATGGTGATAGGGGTTAACAATTTTAAAACCATTATACATTTACGATGGAATCAAACAATTGAATAAATGGGCAATGTATGCTGAGCACCAGATTTCACATTGTTATAGTGCAAAGTTATAGACAAACAAGGGGAAAAGACTGGATGATCCATGTAGTAATGGGTTAGCTTCTTAGATATAAGTATGAACACAAGTGTAGCTTAATATAGGGAGAGATTGAGATATCAGGAAATATTTATAGATTTTTTTTTATGTACACTGGTTAGGATATATACATACATTTTCTTGTTCTGTCATCTGAGAGGACCTAGGAGAAAAATACCTCAGGAACAATGAGCCTATCTTGGTTTCTAATGCCATTCTCCAATAAGATGAATCAGGGCTCTTTGGAGAAAGGTTCGATTTTAGGACTGGGGTTCTAGGACAAGAAATATTAAAAATGAGCCCAGAACATTTTTACTGCTAGAAAGTAATAAGTGCTAAAACTAATATACACACAATGATGGAAGTTTAACAAAGCACCATAGGAGTCGACTTAAAGAGACCCCCAATGGCCAAACTGTAACAACATGAGCAATAAAATAAAGTAGTATCGTATCATAACTCAAAACATAAAATAAATATACATGTATCTGCAATAATATAAGAAATGATTGAATCAATAACTAATTGGGGGAGAAAAGACAAATTTCCCTGCAGAAGGATACCAAATAATTTATGCAGATACCCCCCCCCCCCTTAAAGAGGTAAAGCATAATCCCCACTTTAAAAGAGTGGTATGTGAATATTGACTTCAGAGAGGACAGTAGAGAAAGGGAGATTTAAAAAAAGAATAATTTTACACTAGAGAAACCTGATAAATAATATAGTTGCTGTATGTATGGCTATACACTTCCCTCTTAGGATTGCTTTTGCAGGATCACATAGGTTTGATTATTTTATCTTTCACCACACAGTTTAAAGAGCATTTGACTCTTATTCCAAAACTTTTAAATACGAGCATGTGGGGTGAAATGCCTCAATATGCAGTGGTTAAAGTTTGCTTGGCTTTGCCCTTTTCGGTTTCTTTTTCTCTCACAAGTTATACATTATTTCAAAATTGTCAGGAGATGAAACAAATAGAAATGAGAGGAAGAAAAAAAAATCAAGAATGATTTTTCTATGTAGATTGCTATCAATACTGCTTTTTTTCCTATGAAAGAGGTTATTTTTCCTAACCCTCATAGATTTCTGAATTTCATCCAGTCAATATTTGGGGTTTATGTGGGGGTTCCCTTGCAGTTTCTCCATCTTGCCTCTATTTCCTGAATGAGCGTGAGAATGCAAGTCCTGAACTGCCACCGCCAGTCAACAAATCTAGCCTCAGCCAATAATGTCAGTTTTGGCATGGTGCCCTGTGGTTTTCATTACATTCTAAATCTTGAATCCGGGCCGTTAAAAAAAAATGTTTTTACACATTTATCCAGTATTTTAAGTGTTAATAACAAAAGGACTTTCAAGTTTTCATGTTCACCATGTTAAAGGAAATCAAAGTCTCTCCATAGTGTTCCTAAACTATAGTGTTTCAATACATTGAACATCATCAAGTTGAATGGCTTGAATATTCTCAATAATAAATACCTTCAAATTTATTTCTAAGGTACAGAGATTGTGCAATTAGGACAGAAAGACCCATGACAGTATTTGGAACAATATTAAAGTCATTACAGTTCTGTAACACAGGGAAAGTTTCCAAGTACACATCTCTAGATCAGTTTATTCCGTAGAAATTCAATGTGAGCCACTTATGCAATTTTAAATGTTCTAAGTAAAAAGAAACAGGTGACTATTTTAATATTTTTATTTACCTTAATACATAGTAAATGTTATTCCAACATGTAATCAGTATAAACATTGTTGAAGAGACACTTTAAATCGTTTTTACCACACTAAGTCTTTGATCTAGTATGTATTTTTTACTTACATAACATCTCATTTTGGACTTGCCACATGTCATGTACTCACTCGCCATTTGTGGCTCATGGACACCTTATTAAATAGCGTAGTTCTAACCTCAGTTTCTTCATCTCTAAAATGGAAATAATAGCATTTTGCTTTTATTATGTGTTGGTGTCTTTCACTATTCTAAATGTTTTACATATTCATGTAATTTAATCTTCAGGACAATCCTATGAAATAGGTAATGTTACTATCCCCATTTTAGATGATAAAACTGATATAAGGTAAACTATCTTCCCCAAGTTTACAGTACTTGAAAGCATAGCAGATGGGTTTCTAACCCAGAAAGTCTGCCTTTATAAGCACATTCCTTATCTCTATGCTCTACTGCCTCTTAAAATGAAGATATGATCCTCAAATAATTCTAGCAATTAAATTAGGTAACACAAATACTCTAATTCTGAGATTTAAATAATGGTAAGATTTTTAGCATACAGCAAGTGCAAAACAAATGCTCAATAATATTGCTATGGAAATAGGGGCTCTGATTTCAAGCAGCATATAAGAATTATCAACCTTACACAAAACTATAAGACTTATAAACAATATTTTATATTTTCCAGACATGAACTCTTTAAATACTTAAGCCATGGGTTCAAAAAAAAGAGGATAACTTGAAGGTAAAATGAAGAAAAATAAAATAAAATTTTGTTAACAATGATAACCTGTTTGTTGTTTTTTAATTAAAATTTATTGGGGTGACAATGGTTAGTAAAATTACATAGGTTTCAAGTGCACAATTCTGTAGTACATTATCTATATATTGCATTGTGTGTTCACCACCCAGTCAGTTCTCCTTCCATCACCCTATATTTGACCCTATTACCCTCTTCTACTATAGCCCCTCCCCACTTACCGTCTGGTAACTACTAAACTATTGTCTGTGTCTATGAGTTTTGTTTAATTATTTGTTTGTCTTGTTCTTTTGTTGCTTTCAGCTTTATATGCCACATATCAGTGAAGTCATATGGTTCTCGACTTTTTCTGTCTGACTTATTTAGCTTAACCTAATAATCTCAAGATCCATCCGTGTTGTTGCAAATGACACTATTTCATCTTTTCTCATGGCAGAATAGTATTCCATTGTGTATATATACCACATCTTCTATATCCAATCATCTATTGAAGGACACTTTGGTTGTTTCCATGTCTTGGCCACTGTAAATAAAGCTGCAATGAACATCGGAGCACATACGAGTTTGGACAATTAAATTCATGAACTTTTTGCAATGATGTTGTTAACCTTTTTTGATATCAAAGGGATTATTCATTATGCATTTGTACCAACTGGACAAACAGTTGACCAAGTTTATGTATTGGAAGTGCTGAAAAGGCTGCATGGAAAAGTTAGATGACCTGAAGTTTTCATCAATTCATGGCTCTTGCATCACAACAATGCACCAGCTCATATAGCACTGTCTGTGAAGGAGTTTTTAGCCAGTAAACAAATAACTGTATTGGAACACCCTCCCTACTTACCTGATCTGGCCCCCAATGACTTTTTTCTTTACCCAAAGATAAAGGAAATATTAAAAGAAAGACGTTTTGATGACATTCAGGACATTAAGGGTAATATTTCTGATAGCCATTCCAGAAAAAGAGTTCCAAAATTGCTTTGAAGGTGGACTAGGTGCTGGTGTCTGTGCGTAGCTTTCCAAGGGGAGTACTTCAAAACGTCACCATAGTGATATTCAGCAATAAGATATGTAGCACTTTTTCTAGGATGAATTTGCAAACTTAATTGTCCAAACTCAAATATCTTTACAGATAAATGTTTTCAGATTCCTTGGGTATATACTCAGGAAGGGGATTACTGGGTCATATGGTAATTCTACTCTTAATTTTTTGAGGAAAAAAATTACTGCCTTCCATAGCAGCTGCACCAATCAGCATTCCCAACAGTATATAGGTTTCCTTTTTCTCACAGTCTCTCCAACACTTATTATTTGTCTTGTAGCTGATAGCCATTCTAACTGGTGTGAAGTGATATCTCATTGTGGTTTTTATTTGCATTTCTCTGATGATTAGCGATGTTGAACATCTTTTCATATGTCTATTGGCCATCTGTATGTCTTCTTTGGAGAAATGTCTATTCAAGTCCTCTGCCCATTTTTAAATTGGATTCTTTTTGTTGTTGTTGTTGTTGTTGTTGAGTTGTATGAGTTCTTTATATATTTTGGGTATTATCCCCTTATTGGAGGCGTTATTTGCAAAACTCTTCTTCCATTCAGTTGGTTGTCTCTTTATTTTGTCGATGGTTTCTTTTGCTGTGCAGAAGCTTTTTAGTTTGATATAGTCCCATTTATTTATTTTAGCTTTTACTTCCCTTGTCTTTGAGGTCAAATTCATAATGTTCTCTTTGAACCCAAGTTCCTAAGCTTAGTACCTGTGTTTTCTTCTATGCAGTTTATTGTCTCAGGTCTTATGGGTCTTTGATACATTTTGAGTTAATTTTGATACATGGTGACAGACAGCAGTCTAGTTTCATTCTTTTGTATGTGGCTATCCAATTTTCCCAGCACCATTTATTGAAGAGGCTTTCTTTTCTCAGTGCATGTTATTGGCTCCTTTGTCGAAAATTATCTGTCTGTACTTACGTGGGTTCATTTCTGGGTTTTCAATTCTATTCCATTGGTCTGTGGGTCTGTTTCTTTGCCAGTACCATGCTGTGTTGATTGTTGTTGCTCTGTAGTACAAGCTGATATCAGGGAGTGTGATTCTTGCAGCATTATTATTTTTTCTGTAGATCGCTTTGGCTATTTGGGGTCTTTTGTGGTTCCATACAAATCTGATGATTTTTTGTTTGTTTCTTTAAAAAATGTCATTAGAATTTTGGTGAAGATTGCATTAAATCTCATATTAACTTTCAATATATATTAAAATGTGTGTTTAGATAGGAACATAGACAAAAAATAGATAACGTTGGAGGCAGCCGGGTGTCTGTTGATAGAAGAATGAATAAAGAGGAGGTGGTACATATATACAATAGAATATTGCTCAGTCATGGAAGGAAATGGGTTCTTGTCCTCTGCGACAGCATGGATGGAACTGGAAGGAATTGTGCTGAGTGGAATATCAGACAGAGGAAGACGATACAATGAGATTTTGCTTATATGTGAAATCTAAAGAACAAAATAAACAAGCAAAACAAAAACTCATAGATACAGAGAATGTTTTGATGTTTGCCAGAAGGGAGGGTGATTGGGTGTGGAGAGCCGGCTGTAAGCTGACAAGAACCTTACAGATATGGGGAGTGGGCTGTGAGTTGATAAGGACCTTGCAGCCTGCAAGGCCATCCGTGAGAAGCCTTGCCTCAGCATCTTCCCAGAAAGTACAAGATAACACTAATACAGCCTCAGACATACAAACTTGCCAATGTACAGAATGGAATGTTCTACTGATACTACTTGTTGTGCTAATACTTGCTTGTGTAGACAAGCAAGTATAAAACTGTTCTAATACAGTATAAAACTGTGTGAATAATAAAAACTGTGCCACTGCTCCACCATCTGTGGGTGGATGGTGGACCTCCCGATCCCAGCTTTCCTGTCTCTGTGTCTTTTCTTAATCTCCTCACCCTTCCCCCTCAGGCCAAACCCTCCTGCTTGCGTTGGATGCCACAGTTGGGGATAAGTTAAAAAGGGGAAGTGATTAAGAGGAACAAATTGGTTACACAGTAATCATGGGGATATATAGCATAAGGAATATAATCAATAATATTGTAATAACTATGTATGGTATCATATTAGTACTAGGTTTGTTGGGGTGATAGAGGGAGGAGGTTGGGGACAGGGTGTAAAAAGTGAAGGGATTAAGAAGTACAAATTGATTGTTAACAGTAGTCACGGGGATGAAGGGTATTTCATAAGAAATATAGTCAATAATATTGTAATAACTATGTATGGTGTCAGATGGGTACTAGATTTGTTGGGATGATAGATTGGAGGCAGTTGGGGGGCAGGGTGTAAAAGGTAAAGGGAGTAAGAAGTACAAACTGACAGTTACAAAGTAGACATGAGGATGTAAAGTAATGCATAGTGAATATAGTCAATAATATGGTAATAACTACGTATAGTGCCAAGTGAGTACTAGACTAGTCGGGGGGATCGTTTCTTAAATTATACAAATGTCTAACCACTATACTGTATACCTGAAATTAATGTAAAATAATATTGAATGTCAAGTGTAAATGAAAAAGTTTAAAAAAGGGGGAAAAGGTGAAGGGGAATAAGAGGTTCAAATTTCCAGGTGTAAAATAAATAAGTCAAGGGGATGTAATGTACAGCATAGGGAATATAGTCAATAATATTGTGATAGCATGGTACGGTGTCAGATGGCTGCTGGACTTATCATGGTGATCACTTCTTTAGGTATGTAAATGTTGAATAACTATGGTGTACACCTGAAACAAATATAATGCTGTAAGTTAGCTATATTTTAATAAAAATCTCAAAAAAATAAATTGAAAAAAGCAGAAGAGAGGGTAAGTGAACTAGAAGAAAGGTTAGTAGAAAATAGCAAAAACTGAACTTTAAAGCAAGATGCATTATTAGAGAAAGAGAAATATTTCACAGTGATAACAAGGTCAATAACAAGGAAAATACATTAGCTTTAAATCTTTATGCAGTCAATAAATGGAAGTATCTAACTACCCATCGCTTAAAAATAAAATAATACATTAAAATAATAAATTAAAAATACACAAATTAAAAGCAACAGCTCTAACAGGAGAAATAAACTAAAAGTCACAGTGGGACCATTTCACATATTTCTGTCAAAATCTGAAAACACAAGCAAACAAATGTAAGGTTAGAAACAATAGTATCACAATAAATTAACAAATTTACACACACCATCCATGCCCATGGATATAGATACAGATATAAATAACACTGCACTCAACAAGTACAAGTCGAGAAAAAGTGACCACAGACTGAGTCATAAAAAATGCTTACATTTATATTTTAAAATGCATTTTCGTGTGATATTAACAAACTATTTGGAAAGTTGTGACACGATAGTTTTACTCAACCACAGCAGAAGTGATAAGGATTTGCATAATGAAACCAGTGATGATGATGACGACGACGACGACGACGACGACGACGGCGACAGCTCTGATGATGATGATTACAGCGACGAACAGAATAATCTCCATTGAGTCCTTACCGGTTAAGAAGCCCCGTGTAAAGAGGATGACATTCATTATATTGCACCATGACAATCGCCATCTCTAGTTTCCAATGAGACATACATTATTCTTCCCTATTTATAGATTAGGCAGCTGACTCTGTGGCAATAAATTGTTTTCCAATGCATATAGTTAGGAAGAGGCAAAATAAAGTTTTGGACCAAGCTCCTTTTGACTCCTGAACTCATGCATGTAACCAACTTCCTCAATGATTGTTTTTTCCCTACAAAATTGGAACGTGCTTTTTCTATCAAATATTCTTGGCAAATATTTGACTATTTGTCCTCATTTATGATGGTCATGCAAAATGAAGTTTTTCTATGAAATACTAGCATTAGTATATGAGCATCGTAATGCAGAACAAAATGAACTTTGCTTTACATTAAAAAAAAAACAGAAAAAAAATAACTTTGGGAAACCAATATAGTGAGGATTCACGCCTCTGGAATCTCTGTCTAGGTTTCTTAGACCTCCATCATTGTTACGTCAAAGAGTTATTGTCGAATCAAGAAAATGATTGAACAAAGATTTAGGGTAATGTTGTCCACAATAAGTCTAAAATGTGCCTTCACAATTATATTTTAAAAAGCTTCTCTCAAATTGCTTATACAAATGAAAAAATTAAAAGAACACTTGAGCACAATAAAAAAAATAAGCCCAGTATTTTCTGCCCCAGTCTTAGCTGTGTTGGAGCAAGCATATTTTATGCCATGGCAATTACCAATTGGATTATACCATAAATTACTTAATAGGGCTAGACTTCCAAAAGCTAGATATTTGTAATTATTTCAGACAAAGTTCAGACTGTATTTGACAAGAAGGAGCTATTCAAGGGATGGATTTTGATAGGACAAAGTAAACGCTAAAGAAGATTTCAGAATAGTTGGAAAAGGAATGTAGAGAAACTTGTATTTTCCATACAGGAGGTTGATGTTGGTGCTGATCTAAGTACAAAAGAATGAATATAAGTTTCATTTTCCACTATGATCTGCACAAGGATCTCTACATTTGTTTTTTCCACTCAGACCTGGCCTCAGGTGATGAGGCGAGTACTGTGTTCTTATTCTTCCTATAGCCAAGCGTTTAGTCTTTCAACACCTTATCTCCTCTTCTATTTCCCTCAATTTTTTCTAACTGCCTCTGACTTAAGGTCAATAACCCATGGAATTTTTTTAAACACAATCATTTATATGCTAATTAATTTATTCATCAAGCATGGTAATACTCCAAAGCATTGACTGGATTTCCAAATCATCTATAGTCCCAATAGATGAGCTATTAAAATTATAGGAGGAAATATTTCCATCAAATGTCAAACCTGGATTTTGGAACACAACATTTTTACTCCCTTATCTAGGATGTATTTGGGCTTCACCCCACAGACAAAGGGATTGAGTAAAGGAGGAACCAGTAGGTAAAGGTTTGGCAAGATGATATGTATATATGATGGGATACAAGATCCAGATCTGTGAGAAAAAAAGCAAGGAGATAGAATTGGAAATAGATACACCTGTGGGGAATACATGTATTAAATACCGTAAGACATGCCTTTTTCTGGGGCAGGTGGAGCACAGTGATAGATATTTGTATATAAGAGAGGGTGATCAAAACGAAGTCAAGGCCACCAACAGTAAAAGCTCCAAAGAGATCATAGAATTTATTGATGTAAACATATTCAGTGGCAAGCTTCACAAGGGCCATGTGTTCACAGTAAGTGTGGGATATTAACTTGGTTCTGTGAAGTTTTAGACAGCACTTTATGAGCAGTAGGCATGGGATTACCAGAATGGCAGGCCTCAATGTCGCCCCAACTCCAATATGAGTGACTAGTTGTTCAGTGAATATAGTAGCATGCCTCAGAGGATAACAAATTGCTATATAGTGGTCCAGAGCCACGACCAGCAGGACTCCTGATTCAATACCCTGAAATGTGGATGAGCCACATCTGGAAAAGGGAAGCATCAAAATAGATCTCTGGCAAGTGGAACCAAAACATTCCAAGCATTTTGGGGACAATACTGGTGATAATTCCAATGTCTGTGGCTCCCAACATGGGCAGGAAGATATATATACGTTCATGGAGACTGGGTTCAGATTTGATGATGATCAAAAGTAGAGAATTTCCTATCAAAGCACAGAATGGAATCCCAATCCAACACTGTGTAGTTTCCAGTCCAGTGATTCCAACAAAGGTCAGCACAGAGGACATGAACATGGTGTGATTTGTAACAAGCATGGCAGTTCAGGGTTCTTCTTAGGAAAGGAGCAATGTTTTGCAAACTGCAGTTTTCTGTACTCTTCTATGTCCTTTTCTCAATCAGTCACACAATTATTGAATGCAGAAATAGGAAAATCAACTTCATCAGCTTATTTATCATTATTTAAATGAATGAAAAAATGCCAATATGGAGACCCAGTCAAAAGTTTCATCAGTATATACACTTTTGCAAAATCATCCACCCACACTCAGTGATATTCACAGTGTGAAATCTGAGTGTTTGGACACCATGCCTGTGATGAGGTCAGTGTGATCAGGATGCTTAGTGGTGTTCTTTCCCCCCGACCCCCATCTCCATCTTCTCTTTCTTCTTCTAACCTACTCAAGGAAATCAAAAAAAGGAAAGAAAAACACACACACACACAAAAACATTGAAACAATGCTTTAAACAAAGACACACCAAAATTCACTTTTTTTTTTAAATTTATTTTTAATTTATTGGGGTGACAATTGTCAGCAAAATTACATAGATTTCAGGTGTGCAATTCTGTATCACATCATCCATAAATCACATTGTGTGTTCACCACCCAGAGTCAGCTCCCCTTCCATCTCCATACATTTGATCCCCCTCACCCTCATCTTTTCTTTCCTCCCCATTTCCTCTCTCTTTTTTGCCATCCACTCACTTTAGACCAGCCCGGCTGGGTATTTCTACAGCACATACCAATAATTTTTGATAAATTGTTTTTTGAAGGTTCTTTCTAGAGTTGTGACTCCACCAATAAAACTGCCTCCCCTCACCTTGAACTTGCTTCTTACCAAGGAATTTTTAACTATGGTATTGCTGAAGGGTCCAGACTGCATAAACATAAACAATAGCAGCTGCTTAATTTTTTATATTACCATGGCAATTCTGATTCAGGAAACAAGTCTCATATACAAATTTTTCAGTTAAGCAATAACCACAGTTCCTCATATAGTTTCTTTTCCACGCATCAGAGAACAAGGACAGTTTGAAAATATTAGTTAATCAAATTAAGTGGGTTAAAGAGTACCTGGTGTAGGAGAAGAGAGACCTTATGTGTTTCACCAGTAGAGCAATGAGGAAGATGCGGAAGTGTTTAGAGGTAAGGTTAGGTGCATGATGAGGTTGGAAACCTAGGTGTCTGTATGGAGGCCGTGTTGACAGAAGTAAACCTTATAAAAAGTCAGGGCTACTTACTGGTGAAGGGAAGCAGAAAGTTCTAATTTTTTATTTTCTGTGAAACCTGAAACAAGAACAATATGAAGGAATAGGCCGCTTAGAGAACTGTCCAAGGTATTTCATGAAAAAATAATTGACAAATAGATACGTTCAGGTGGAAGTGACTTGGGAGGCAGCAGAGACAGAAAGAGAATACTCCAAAACAAAATTTTCATTGCAAAACAAAGTCTGCTGGGCAGCCGGTTGACTCAGTTGGTTAGAGCGCAGTGCTCATAGCACTAAGGTCACTGGTTCGATTCCCACATGGGCCAGTGAGGGACACCCTCCATAACTAGACTGAAAACAACTTGACTTGAAGCTGATGTGTCCTGGAAAAACACACTATTCCCTAATAAAATTAAAAAAAAAAAAAAGAAACCGTCCGTTGTTGGGAACTCTTCACACTTTTCTATAACTGAGTACCAGAAATAAACCATAGTTCAACTTTGAATATTTTTTTTATGCAACAGCAGAGAGATTGCCTAATTGACTAGTTGTTTAAGTCTAAATTAAGCTGATCTATAAATTTTGTGTTGTTGTTGTCCTAAGCATTCCAAAACACTTCTCCACAAATCATCACCTCCAAATATTCCGAGTCCTTCACTGGCCTCCAACAACCCTAATTTCCAATTATAAAATTTAAATTTGGAATGTTTTGGAAAATATCCTACCAAATCACCCTCAAAAAACTGAATTCTTTAGCGTTGCTTCCTGGCAGCTGACTACGAGGTGTGATCACAAAATACAGTGAATGTCTAAATTAAATATATATGTGTATATATATGTGTGTGTGTGTGTGTGTGTGTATAACAATAAAAGACACATTGCCATTAATCCCCCTCAAAATACTCCCACTCACTTTGAAAACACTTATCCCATCATTCTTGTCACTTTCTGAAGCAGTTCTGGAAGTCCTCTTTCATGAGTGACTTTTGTTGCACTTCCGTGGCTGCATCGATGTACTGAATTGATTCAAAACATTTTCCTTTCATGGTCATTTTGACGTCAGGAAAGAGCCAGAAGTCTCATGGTGCCAGATCCGGTGAATAAGGTGAATGAGGACACACCGTAGTGCTTTTATTTGACAGAAATTGTGTACCAGAAGTGAAGTGTGACACCCAGCATTGTCATAATGGAGGATGAAGTAAAGACACTCAGTCATGAAAGAGGATTTGCAGAAGTGCTTCAGAAAGTGACAAGAATGATGGGATAAGTGTGTTTGAAGTGGGGGGAGGTATTTTGAAGGGGATTAATGGCAATGTGTCTTTTAGTGTAATAATTTTTTTTTATTTAAACATTCAACATATCTTTTGATCGCACCTTGTATAGGCATGTTGATGCATTTCCATGCCTGTCTTATTACTGTAGAACTCTCACTTTCAGAAAAATTTCTTTATATTGAGCCAGCATGAGCCCATAACCACTGTCTGCCTTTTTAAATCACATATCTTCAGATATAATAGCACAAAAATTCACGTCACTCATGGTCCTCTCTTTTTCAAGTATAAAATGTGCAGGTCTACCCAACTTCTCCAATAGCATTCTGCTAACTGCCTTTAACCTCTCAGTTTTCCAAAGCAGAGTCTCCAATTTATCATCACTGTTCTTGAATTGTAGTGCATGGAAGTTCAAAAGTAGAGTAGACTATATAAAAAATGTATTTATACTCTTTACTTTTGTGTTGTGTCTAGAGTCTACATTCATTGGCTATACTTGTGCTTATACTTAAATATATATGATTTCATCTCCACTTGACCTGGTACACATTTCTAACTATCCACATACTCATGGTCCAAGAACAACAGTGGGAAGTGATGGGCACAGAAGAAGGTTGCTCTTTGCTAGTCCCAAATGTGGAAGATTTGTGTTTTCTAACATAATTTTCCCTGCTGACAAAACTTTATCAGTCTCTTGTAAATCCTCAGAGATACCTTTTCTCCCTGGGGCAAAGAAGGAGGTTCAGGGCCAGAGGAACAGACGTCATTTCTTAAGACTAGCTGCTCACTCAATTCCCAGGGGACCTGACAAATCTAGTCCCGCCAGTGGATGGCAGTGTTGAAGCATCTTAGTGCAATTGTGTGTCTCAGCACCAGATTGCTCTCACATATGTGAAGTATGTGACAGAGAAATGCAGCCCAAAATGGGGGAGTGCATAGCATGGAAATCTATTCCTTGGCTGAGAAAATTGGTCAACTTTATCTTGTGATTGTTAAGGAAAGGAAACTGGAAACAAAACTAATAATTATCTCTTGTTATTTATGCTTGGCCATCCAATGGAGATTCAAAGGATTTCCAGATGTACTTCAGGGATCCCAGGGAGAAGTGTGTTGGAAGAGGTAGGGGGGACAGCATTTATTGTAAGCTTTGTATGTAGTAAGGCTTGCTAAGAATTTGGAGGTGGGGTGGAATTAGCAATTCCACAAATGCACAGATGATATTTCCCATTTACAGTAATAAGGGATGAAGACAGTTCTTTCTCGAGAAAGAGATCATAGGCTTTTTCCATAATCTCTTGATCACAGGAATGTCTATACTCTTAAATGTCTTTAATATATAGTTAAACTTAAAATGAATATACATTTTGGCTTTTACTTTCTATTGTATAAAATTAATTAATTCAGTAAGGAGGGGAAAATATACCATAATCTTACCACTCAAATTCAAATACTATTAGTAGTTTTCATTGGTTATTTTTTAAATTAGTTTCAGGTGTACAAAACAATGTAATAGTTAGATATTTATACCCCTCACAAAATGATAAGCCCTCTGCCCCCAATCTATTACCCCTTGGACATCAGATGTAGCTGTTACAATTCCACTAACTCTATTCCCTATGCTGTACTCTCATTGGTTATTTTTTAATAGTTACATTAGATACATCATTTTTACTTTGTATCATATTATAATTATTTTAACAGTTTATGAAAAAATATCCAAAATGTCTTTATCAATGACATAATATTTTATCATGGAGAAATCCTTAATTAACAGAGGACATGAATGTTGAACATACTGTTATTTTAATCGTAATTTTAAAAAATCATACAAAGATGATATTTATGCATAGTTTGTATTCTTGAGTGTAAGACACAGAGCTGTATCATTATGGTCATTTCCTTATCTCAAAGTCCAATCACAGTACTCAACACATAGAATAATCTTAATAAATATTTGTTTAAGAAATCATAACACATTAAGAGACAGCTTTACTCTGAGTATAAGCACTGTACAATACTTTGCTAAACTAATGTATTTTCTAATACATCAGAAATATATTCACATTTATTTTTCCAATCGTATAATAAAAGATACACAAAAAGGAACTTAAGCATAATAATTGAAAATCCATATTACACATCATTTGTTTACTGAGGGAAGTATAAATATAATTAAATCATACTCTGTTCCACTTCAACAGCATTTCCCACCCTCCTTCTAATAGATGTTCTATACCTGGTGATTATTATCTCCAATGTGTTTTCTTGTATTTTTACCAGTTCACTCTTTCTCATTCTGGTTTCAACAATACTTTAACACAATGAGGTACACCTAAACTGTTGATCTATTTCTACTGTCTTTCATCTCTTTCATAGTTCATATCCCATCTTACTGTGATTGCCTGCTATGTATGAAAATCTTTTATCCCATTCTGGTCTCATATCTCCTCTGATACCTGAATACACCAGAATATCCAATTCGTACATTCCTTCTCCCCTGCAAATAAAACAACTGAAAAAAAATGCATAAGAATGCTGACTGGACTTATTAAATTGATGACAACCTGAAGTGGGATCTTTAGTGATAATTTTTAAAACGATAGCTAGAAAGTAGAAACAATCCATCAACTGATGAATAGCTAAATAAAATGTGCTATATCCATACAATGTACTCTTACTCAGCCATAAAATGGAATGCGGTACTTAGATGATACGTGGATGGAATCCACAGACATCATGCTTTATTTACATAAAACATCCAGAAAGGCAAATCCATAGAGACAGAAGGTACATTAGTGGTTGTGAAGACTAAGAGTGAGGACATGGAGGAGTGGAGGAAATGCAAAGTGACTGTCAATGGGTATAGGTTTTTTTTATTATGATAAAAATATTCTGGATTTGGATAGTGGTGATGATTGCACAATCTCTACAATACACAAAAAACCTCACTGAATTGGGTACTTTAAAATGACAAATGTTATGGTATCTGAACTGTGACTCAATAAAAATAAATAAAAGCCCATCGGGGGATTCTGTTGTCCCACTTAGAATGCTTCCCAACCCATAGCCTTGCCCAAAAATACTGGCCTGTTTCCAGCTAGAAAAGCCATCTGGTGCAGCAGTTTCCAACCTCTGCTCTATTCATTTCTCCCTCTCTGCATTTGAACCTGTAGTGATTTTTCTCTGGATCTTAATTCTAGGAGTGTTCACACCTGGCCATGAATATTCAAGATGTGTTTGAGGCTAGGACCTATGTGACACACTGGGTGAGCATTTTCCCTTATTCCTCACAACACATCTCTGAAGTGGGTGTCTGGAGCCCCATTCTAGAAAAGAGCAAATAACAAGCCCAGGAGCATGTGGGAAATTGAGAGAAGGGTAATGGAGAGACTTTGGCTTGTCTGATTCCTGGTCTATTTGAAGTCACACTCCATGACTTCAAATTATACTTCAAAGAGACAATAATCAAAACAGCATAGTATTGGCAGAAAAACAGATACACAGACCAGTGGAACAGAATTGAGAACTGAGAAATAAACTCACATAAATATGGGCATATCAGTTTTGACAAAGGAGCCAACAACATACAATAAAGAAAACATTTCAGTTTATTATTGTTTTACATGGCATATAGTAAAAGTTAAGAATACATACATACCAATTGTTACCAGTTGTTGCAGTACTACTTGCTGAAAAGTTTTTCCGTTTTCCATTGAATTGCTTCACTTTAGAACTGGTCCTGATAATTTGAAGACCGCAATTATTGAGCAATCTGAGTTCTAGACTAGATATTTTATCATATATTGACAGTTGAATACGATACAAATACAGTCTAGTTTCACATTCTGTCTCTATGTCAATCTTATATCCCCACATATTTTTTAGGATGACTGCCAGAACTAGTAATTGTTAGACATATTTCAAACTTCTCCAGATAAGCTTAGAATTATAGTGGACTATTCAAAACTGCCCTGCTGTCTGTTTATGTACAGCCTACTAGCTAAGAATGGTTTTTATAGATGAACTTTTGCAATCGATTTGATGATAGGGAGAAACCTAACTTTCACACCACTTAAGCAGAATGTTATCCCCAGGGGAAAAAAAGTGAATTACATTCTTCTAATAAGTAGACCTGCATTGCAGAAAAACCACAAATTATGAATATTTTTATTATATATAAATGTCACCACAATTTTGTGGAAATATATTTGATCTCTTGTTATATAAATACCTACATAATATTCTTTTTTTTTTGTATTATACAATTTTTTTAAATTTATTGGGGTGACAATTGTTAGTAAAATTACATAGATTTCAGGTGTGCAATTCTGTATCACATCATCCATAAATCACACTGTGTGTTCACCACCCAGAGTCAGCTCCCCTTCCATCACCATACATTTGATCCCCCTCACCCTCATCCCCCACCCCCCAACCCCCTTACCCTCTGGTACATGGTTAGACGTTTTTATACCTCACATGTGATGACCCCACTAATTCTAGTAATCATATGTCACCATACAAGCCTATCACAATATTATTGACTATATTCCTCTTCACCTTTTTCACCCATACCTCCCTCCCCCTCCCCTCTGGCAACCATCTCTTTGGTCTCTGTTCTAAGAGTCTGTTTTTGTTTTTGTTTGTTTGTTTGTTTGTTTGTTAGATTCTACATATATGTGAAACAATATGGTATTTCTCTTTCTTTGTCTGACTTATTTCACTTAGTATAATACTCTCTAGGTCCATACATGTTATTGTAAATGTCAAGATTCAATCTTTTTTTATTGATGGGTAATATTCCATTGTATGTATATACCACATCTTCTTTATCCATCCATCTATAGATGAACACCTTGTACTTACATTTAACAAAAAACAACAACTGTACAGTTACCTTAAACTACATTTTCTAGTTTAAATCTCCTCTATCACCTACTTGGCACAGGTTGTCCTTACTTGCTTAGCCATGTGTTTATCATCATCCCTCAAAAATCAGACTTCCTAATTAAAACACAAAACAAAACAAATATAACTCTCCTGACTGCTGCTCTCAGTTAGATTTCAATGCTTTATTCTCTTTGCTAACCTCATATTCCATGGGTACCAGTGACGTTTCTTTCTCCTCTCTCTCTCTCTCTCTCTCTCTCTCTCTCTCCTCACACACACACCCCCCTTCATGACTATATGTCTGCAAAGACTACAAATTCATGAAACTTAAGCATTGTGCCAAATATACCATTATGCTACTATTCTCTAACATAATATTAACAGTATTGTATTTTTGCTAACATTTGATTAATTAATAAAGAAGTAAATGGTGGAGGTATCAGAAAAAGTATTGATGTGTAAAATGAAATGTTGAGTTCTCTTAATTTTTGAGCCTGTATCTCCCAGAATGACCATGAAAATATGCTAATTTTTTTTAGATTTTTATTGTTTCATCAGTTCCATAAAGTTTTTTGTTTGTTTTTGTGAATTGTGTATGGTTAAAACATATTTCCTCTAATTTTCTCTTTATGATGATGGCGATTATCAAGACACAGAGTCAACAAGTGGTTTGCATTGAGTATCTGGACACCCCTAAACAATGAGCCTTGGGTGCACTTAAATTCAGTGAGAGAAGCATAATTCATGAATCCTTTTGGAGAGAAAAAAAGAAAGAGGAAGGAAACAACATATGTTCACTATTTTTTATTTTTCTACACTTCTCTCTCATGACACAGATAAGATCTACAATCCTATTGATTGATAGCTGTTGCCGGTTATGATGATCTGAAAAGTAACTACCATCCTGGCAAATTTCACAAAACAAATAAAAACTCAAGCATCTCAACTAACATGAGTTTTATGTTGTTTATTTTGTTGTGAGCAATCACTAATATTGCATAAAGAGGAAGGCATGGTGGTATTAATCACAGTGGATTTTATGAACAGAACATTTTTACCACATAAATGCGAATCTGCTTGGTCTTTGCACCATAGACGAGTGGATTGAGAAATGGAGGGACCAGCAAGTAAATACTAGAAAAGAGGATATGGATATAAGGGGGGATGTGAGAACCAAACCTGTGTGTGAAGAAGGAGAAGAAGGCAAGGAGGTAGAACTGTAGGAAGACACAGATGTGAGCAACGCAAGTACTGAATGCTTTCAACCTAGCCTTCTTCTGGGGCAAACGAAAAACTGTGATAAATATCTGTACATAAGACAGTGTGATGAATGTGAGGTCAAACCCTGCAACAGTGAAGGCCACAAATAAACCATAGATTTTGTTAATCCGGACATTTTCTGCAGCAAGTTTCACAATGGCCATATGCTCACAGTAGGTGTGAGAGATGACTGTTGTGTGATAAAATTGAAACCGGCACTTTATCAGTACTAGGGATGGAGTTACTAGAATGGCACCCCTGAGGGTTAGCGCAGCCCCTATTTGGGTGACCAGCTGGTGGGTGAAAATGGCAGCATGTCTTAGAGGATAACAAATAGCCACATAACGGTCCAGGGCCATGGCCAGCAGGATGCCTGACTCTATGCTCTGAAATGTGTGGATCAGCCCCATTTGAAGCAAGCAGGTATCAAAATAAATCTCTGGTACATGAAACCAGAAGATTCCAAGCATCTTGGGCACAACGCTGGTACTAAGGGCAATATCTGTGATTGCTAACATCCCCAGGAAAATGTACATAGGCTCATGGAGGCTACGTTCCAATTTGATGATGATCAGAAGTAAGAAATTTCCAATCATAGCAATGAGATACACGGCACAGAAGGGAATCCCAATCCAGCACTGCACAGACTGTAGGCCTGGGATCCCTATGAATGTCAACATAGAAGGCATGAAAACTGTGATGTTGGAAATGGACATAGTATCTTTGGGCCTCCTGATACAAACAAAAGAGGTTAGTAGTACTAGTGTTCCTCTTTTACTTCCTATTTTTATCCAAAGTCATCATATGAAGTCTGTGTGCTTTGGGTAGAACTCTAAGATCATATCATTCATCTCATTGATACTGTTGAGGGAAAAGACAGATCCATAGAGACACATCCCTGTTTTCAGGAAAAGGCATCCACAAACACTGTAATACAATAAGATGTTTTGTGCATGGCAGGCCAACTGCATTAGAACCAGGAATATCACCTAGAAAAGGCGTTAAACTGCTGACCTGTCCATCATTTCCTTTCCAGACCTGTGGACAAAAAAAAAAAAATTAGACTTGTTTATTTTGCTTGGAAATTGAGTTTGACGAATCTCTCCATATCCCACATTCCAGCTATCTTAGTATTCTAGTTGCCTTTAAGTAAGGAATAGTTGTTTTGGACGAGCAAATTTTCAGACTCTGACTATTATAATAGTGTAAAAGCCTCACTATGAAAGAGAAAGTTGACACCCAAGATCATAACATATTTATAACTCTCTCTATATATATCTATATTATCTGTATCTGTGTAAGACTGGATGTTCTTTCAAAATAATGTGAAGGAAGAGCTTTAGAAAAGATCGTTCAAATCCATGTACTTTTGTAAAGTCTGGGTCAAAGTTCCTTGCTACTTTTTACATTGCTAGTAAAACTGTATTCTATTTTGCCTATATACAGCTGAAATCCTTAAAAGTAGATGTTTGCATAAAATAACTCAAATTCTATAATACACTGTGCAGAATATCTAGAGGGGAGGAATCTCTAGGAGAAAGGAAACTGACAGCAACAATGTAGAAGGGCAAGAGGAGCATTCTTGACAACTACAGGATGTTGGGAAATGGGTAGCTTAGTCAGAAGAGGGTCTCGTTTCTTGGGTTAAAATGTTCAGAGCTATCATTAGCGAGACATTTGGCCAATTTAGGCTCATTAATTCTTAACGAACTATAGATAATTTGGAACACACATCATTTTGTGAGCTCAGGCATAAAAGGTAACAGAAAATAAAGGGTAAATACAGGTTTCTTAAAATGAATCAAATACTACATATAGAACTAGAAACAGAAGACAGAGGGCAGAACTCAGGATACAAGAGATGATTCGGGAGAGGAGTGTAGAGCAACTGAAGAGAATTTAATGACTTCTCAATTCACTGATTACTGAATTATCTGAAAACTTAGTCTCTTATGCCTTATATGAAAATTCCCTGATCATAATCATTACTTTTTATATTACATAGTTTGAAGTAAAAAATTCTCAAGCCATGCATTAGAGAAGTGTTTGTGATTTTGTGAAAAATAGGGTTAAATTATTTCATCTTTTTGTAGACTTTTCAATAAAGTTACTTTATGTCATCAAGCTAATGATCAGTTAACTTTGTACTGAATGTCACTGAATATGCTAGTAATTCAAGAAGCAGCTGTAGTTTATGCACCAAAACCTCAAATGAAGAAATCAAGTCAGCAAGTGTCATTCTATGACAAGAAGCCTCTATCAGCTGATATATTTGGGATAGATAAGTCAGTCAACTCAGTATTTTGATTTCCATAGGTTTGCTCTTCAAGGCTTAATTCCATGACACCCCAATCCATAGATCACTGACTATATAAGGGGTAAAATTTTTCTCCCTCAAATGTAATCAGAATTAGAATAAGAATCTTTTAAGAACAATCATAATAAATTATTCAAGAATAAAGAGCTGACATGTGAGCATTACCTGACAGAAACTGAGAGTGGGATGGCAGGTGGGAGAGTAGGTATTTCAGAAGTGAGTACAGAACTGGTGGGATGTAGTCATTATTATTGGAAAAGATGGTAATGAACAATTATAGGGATAAACTTGGGAAAAGTGAGACTTACCAATTGTTGTTGGGAACCAGTTCTGTTCTTACCAGGTACCTGAACTGTATCGTCAGTTCTTCATATCACTATCAAGCATCAGTGCTTTTCTCCTCCTGAGATATTCTGGTCTCAGTCCTGTGTGTTGTGTGTTCTTCATTACCTTTTCTTTCTATCTTCACCCTCTGTAACAGCATCCAGTCAATGTCTTGAACTCTAATCCATTTGCTGCTGGAGCCATCTGCCAAAATGTGGATATCCCTGGGACAGCCTTTCATGCTTTTCTTTTGTCTCTGCAATACAGACACTCTGCCTCTTCTACAAATCTGAGATCACGTTGGTGCGTTCATCCTTCACCAAAACTCATGGCAAGGTCTATTATTCAGGGGCACAGCATAAATTTATTCAACTTACCTTGGAGAAAAAAGCTGCTAGCCACCAACTTTAATATTCCTTAATGAATGTGTGAAGGAGGAATTATGAATATGGAATCCACGAGGGACCCAACGGATTTTAATTAAGTCCTTTTGGGTTCATCCACACGTAGTACACCTGAAATCATTTCTACAACTTGCAGACATCTTTTCTTTTTTCTCACAGACTAAATGCAGAGAAATGAATACACACAAGTTTTCTTTTTATAAGCTACATTATTTTTTTTCTGTCTTCCTTTGAGAAAAAAAAAATCTAAAATTTTTGTAGACATGTTCCCCACCAATGAATTCTATTTAAACAAATATCCTTGTGTCCCCTCCTTTCACTAAGGTACTTCTGGAAAGGAAAATCTGTATCCATAAGTGTTCGTTTATTACACGTTGACCTTTAATTCTCTTGCAGTCTCATTGTTCAGTTTTTTGTTTTTTTATTTCATTGAAGCTATTTTTGTAAGTTCAGTAACTTCTCAAAATGATAACTATGATGGACCTTTTAAAACCCTACCATACTGAGCTTTGAACAAATTTTTGCACATTTGACTAAATTTTTTCCACCCCACCCTTATACCTTTCCCTCTCCTCTATTCCTCCTCTTTTCTTTCAAAAAGCAGTTTTTATATGCCTCATATATGTGAAGGAATGTTGTCAAGTACTCTTGATGGAAAGAAAAAAAACATATGACATAAACCTTCAAATTTTTAGAAATACGGGGAGACAAGTTAGTATATGTTTTATCATGAGAACAAATGATAATTCTAAGGAAGACTTATATACATGATAGCTTTCTCCTTAACATGTTTTCCCTGGTATCTGTAATAGATTTTCTTTTATATACCTAGCCTTAAGAGGTACTTGATATAGTAATGTTGAGATGTTGGCAAATTTAGGAAGAATGCTTTCAGTGAGATGGAGGATGGCATTCACAATGGATTTCAAAGAGAATAAGAGACAAGGATGAAAGGTCAAGGGATCCTAAATACTCTTTCCAGAAATTCTTCCATGAAGGAGCATAGCACAACATTACCGATTTCTGTTGAATGGAATTGATTCAGAGGCCAGCTTAGCATCTGAGCTAATCTTCAGCCTATTCTTCAGTCACCAACAAACAATTTAGATTAGTTTACCATTTTGATTTACTCCTCTCCTCCTCTTCTATTGATTTTATTTAAATTTTGGTGTTTCCCAAAGTTCTATCCTGGGTTCTTTTCATATCCTCAAACTATACAAATTTGCTAGTGATTCTATCTACATAAAATAATTTAGTTATCACTTTCAATATGGCAACTTCTTTAAAAATATGTCCAACTTAGATTCTCACTGTATCCTTCACTCTGTTTCAGATACATAGGGCCTACATATCTAATCCAAACTTCAGTTCATACTACATATCCTTTGAAAAACTGTCCTTGAGCACTTCATTTACCTAGAGGATGGGTAAACAATTTTTTCCACTTCATTATAATATTTCAAAATACCTTCATACCTTAGTCATATCTATATTTTTCTTTTCTTTTCTTCTTTTGGTTAGACTACTGAATATTCCTTAAAACATCATCAATTCTAATTTCTTTACCAAAAATAAAATTCATATATATTCATTATGAAGCACATATCAATCTGACAATCTAGGTATTGAGCAGAGTAAAATCAATTATACATATTTTCGGTCCATCTCTTATTTTAACAAAGCTATAGTTAATTAAGAGAATCATATTGCCACAATCACTGACAACTCATAGGAAATACAGAGTCAAGAAATTAATGCCCACATAATGTCAATTGATTCTCAAAAACAGTGTAAAGGTAATTCAATGGAGGAAAAAAATAGTTCTTGTTTGTTTTACAAATAATGCTGAAACAACTGGATATCCACATACCTTAAAATGAATAACATATAATAAAACATTATAAATAACATTAAGTTGCTATTTTTAAAGTTTCTTTATTATAACCATAAGGAAATTTGACCCAGAAGATCTTAGGTGATATTTCTGATGATGTGGGGGTTTAGAAAGTAAAACAAAATCCTTTAGCAACTAGACTGGTGTTGAGATATATTTGATAAAGGTGTCTACTACCGAGTGATCCATGTTAAGCAATGCAATACTATTACAAAAGTAGGGGCGGTTTTTTTTTTTTTTTTTTTTTTTTGTCATTTCCTCTTAAAACCAGTATTTTCAGGTTGTTATTTTTTTTTTCTAACCATTAGCTCTTTAAAAATAAAGTGTTTTCCTAAAGGCAAATCTTTTCCTGACCAAATCATTCTGATCAATGGAAAGTTATCTCTGCTTCATGGCACACATTCAATGAAGACTTAATATAACACCATTAGTATTTAAAAAAAATTTAATACAAAAATTTCAAACATGTACCAAGTAAACGGACTATTATAATGAATCTCCATCTACCTATCACCCAGCTTCAATACTTATCAACACTGTGCCATTCTTGTATCTTCTATACTTCCACCCACTATGTAACCAAATAATTATTGTTTTTGGTATATTATTATTAGTAGTAGTAGTATTATTTAGAGATTTGGAGGTAAAATTGACATACATTGAAATGTGCAAATTTATCTGTACCATTTTGACTTACATCATCCCTAACACAACATAGAGCATTTCCATCTTCAAAAAAATTTCGCCATATTTTCTGTAGTCGTTCCCTTACCTGTACACCCAACAAAAGCAATCATTGTTCTGTTGTTTTTGATACTAACTTAGTTATATTTGTTGCACAACTTTATATAAAGGCAATAATACAATACACACTATTTTGTTCCTTGATTCTTTTCACTAACAGATATGTATCACTAAATTGCACATACCTGGAAACAGAAATCTCCTAGGACCCATTCTAACTATTCCTAGAAGGAAAAATAAATGAATATTCCAGGATTCTATAGACAAATGGTATCCTAAACAGAAAAAAAGTTTTGGTCTCATGTCTCTTTTGATAATGTTACTTCAGGGTAATGACATTCTCTCTTCTCATGGGGAAAAAAGAACTATTTTTCTTTTCTCCATATATTAAAGCTTATAGCTCATTCATAAACAATAACAAACTATGTAATTTCTTCCATTTGCAAGGCTAATATCCAGGCAATAGGTCTGATGCAAGTCCCTGTGTTCTCAGGGTATTGTTTGTCTTGTTTAGACCTCACCCCTTTTTCTAGGCAGTATACGAACAATGCTATTGCGAATTTCCTTGGTTTTGATGCTATAGACAATGGGGTTGACCGCAGGTGGCAAGAAGAGGTATGCATTGGCCATGACAGTCTGTAGGAGTGGAGATAAATGCTGCCTAAAGCGATGCAACAAAGAGAGGCTGATCATGGGAACATAGTATACAAGCACAGCACAGATGTGTGAAACACATGTGTTCAGTGCCTTCCACTGCCCTGCCCCAGAAGCTATTCCCAGTACTGTGTGAAGAATTAGCAGGTAAGAAACCATGATTAGCAATGAGTCCAGCCCAAAAGTGGAGGTAATCACAAACAGACCCAGGATGCTATTGGGGCGAGTGTCTGCACAAGGCAATTTGATCAGATCTGAGTGGAGACAGTAAGAGTGTGTGAGGTTGTTGTGACCACAGAAAGGAAGACCCTTCAGGAGAAAGAGCAGTGGGAACATGAGTACCAAACTTCGCAAGGCAATGGTGGCACCCATCCCAGTGATGCGGGGAATTGTCAGGATGGTTGTGTAGCGCAGTGGGCTGTAGATGGCCACAAAGCGGTCTACAGACATAGCCAGAAGAATACCTGACTCCATAAGGGTAAAAGAGTGCATGGAAAACATCTGGAGCAGACAACCACCAAAACTGATATTATGAATGCCAAAGAGGAAAATACCTAACACAGTAGGCATGGTGGAAGCAGAGACACCAAGTTCAACAAAAGCCAGCATGGCAAGAAAGAAGTACATGGGCTGATGCAAAGCAGGGTCAATCCGGATGATATGAAGAATAAGGCCATTTCCTATGAAGATGATGATGTACATCACGCAGAAGGGGATAGATATCCAGATATGCTCTGCTTCCAGCCCTGGGATGCCAACAAGGGTGAAGGTTGCAGGTGTAAACTCAATGGAACCATTGGAAATGTTACAGTGAGACTTCATTCGAAGATACTGGGAAGCACAAGGAGACTGGAAAATATATATTTATAGTTAGTTATTGTACATCAAATTCCAAGCTCTTGATAGTCAGAGTTAAGACATTTTCTTAGAATAGAGATGGGAAACTTATTTCTGAAACAAGGGCACATAAAAACCACAGTGTATGAAAGTGAAATCTGATTAGATGTATGGAAGACTATTCCTACATGGGCTACGTGCCAAACACAGAAGGCAGTGATAGAAATCTCAAGCGGGATCATTTATGGCAGTGAAATGTAGTGCTAATAAGCATAGACATGAAAATTTCATGTGGAAATTGAGAACTGAAGGACGTAGTAACTTTCTGCAGTTTGTACAAATAGCAAAAGTAATATAATAGTAATAAAGAACATTCTTGGTTCCAACAGTTAATAGATTTGTGATCTTGGGGGCATCACTTAAGTTATCGCAGATCCAGGTATTGTATATAAACACAATAATAGTGACGTAAGATGATATATGTAAATTGTTTATCACTATATTTGGACCACAGTAAATATTCAATGCACGAAATAGAAAGAAAAAATTAATGTATTAGAAAATAAGGATAGTTTCTCCCAGTTTTTAGTATTTTTCAATGTCTGTTTTTTTTTTTTTTTTTTTTTTTTTTTTTACTTACCAGTTCACTCTTTCTCCACCTGCTATCCATGGATGATGGGGAAAGTTTCTCTATATTTTACAGGGAAGTCAATGTCTCCTGCTGAAACCTGGAGTCAGGGCTGAGAGTAACACCAAAGCCATCAGGATCTCACAAGCTGAGCATGATCATGGTGTAGGGGTTCAGGCTAGGGTTCTTTATCTGGAAACAAGTTTAACACTAAAATTCTACTCATCTGTAGCAAAGCTTTGGGTGATAAGGTTAGGAGTCAGAAATGGAGTGTAGGATAGGGTACAGGGATGGAGATGGTGAGTGAAGTCTTCCTCTCATATCGGGCTGCGGCCCTTGATTAGGTATAGAAACAGTGGAGTGCTACTAAGTGTTTAACAATCAGCTCTCTGAATTAAAGTGCTCTGATCTGTACCAGTTACCAATTTCTTTGGTTACATATTAGCACTGTGAGCTATTTCATGCTACCATCATCATGCCACAGGCTGTAGAACTGAGATGTTCATAATCAGCTTTCTCAAGCTGGTGTAAGCCAGGGTAACTAGATCACTGGTTTAACTACAGCTAGCTGATCCTAGATATCAGATGCTTACTTATCCAGGTGGAGCTGAGAACAGGCACGTCTATCCATTCATCCCCTTACTTGCTGTTTCCTTCCAGGTGGGCCATGGGCATAGTTCTTACTTCCCCTTATATGCACTTAGCTGGGTGGCGGGAGGCAAGATGAGACAGGTCCTGAAGGAGCAATTAACCATGAATAATTATTCTCAGAACCTTCAGCTGAATTCTAGAGAAGGTGGAGGGTATTACTGCCGCTGGTAGGCGTGCCAGGAAATATACATAAGAGTATGCATATATAAAAATAAGAAAAATATATATTTATTTTTTTAAATCGCTAATTTAGACACAGAACAACTTGTTTACATTTTGAATATATTTTTCTCTTGTTTTTTTAACTGTTCATTTTGTCATATACATGTCATACATAATTTTATGTAGTCAATTTAATATTTTTATGACATACTTTTCATTCTTAAGAAGCTATTTCATGCAACGTCAAAATAAATACAGTAATGAAGATAGAGATAGAACTATAGATAGAGATAGAAATAATACACAGAATGATAGAGATTGAGACAGTAATAGTAAAAAAGACAGCAATAGAGGGGAGAGAAAGGAAGAGAAGGGGAGAGAGAGAAAAGAAAACTTACTCCATTTAGAGTTTGCTTTGAGGACTTGGGTGATTATGGGTTTCATTTAATTATTCTCAAATATATGAGCATTTTTTCCAATACATATTAATTGGAGGTCTGATATTTTCTCTATCATTTTGAGGGACTACATATTTCATTTTAATTTTTTATATAAATATAAATCTTTCTTGACTCTTTAGTCTGCTCTTTGATCTGATTGTTTTGTCATATCCCCACCCCTATGACTATTCTGTTTTCATAATATGTAAGTCCAGATCTAATTGGTCAAGTTATTTTTTTTTAATTCTTGCTATGTTTTGCATATTTATTCTTTCAAATAAATATTATATACCAGCATGCATAAAAATAGAGCAAGACCTAAATATAAAAGCTAAACCTATAAAATTCTTAGAAGAAAATAGAGGTAAATCTTCATGAGATTGGATTTCACAATAGATTCTCAAATATGACAAAAGCATGGGCAACAAAATAAAAGAATAGATAAATTGGATTTCATGAACACTAAAAATTTTGTGTATCAAATGACATTATCAATAAAGTGAAAAGACAACCTACAAAATGGGAGAAATATTTGTAAATCATATATTTGATAAGGGTTTAATATCCAGAATACATAAAGAACTCAATTCAAAACCAAAAAAAAAACAAACAACCCAATTTTAAAAATGGGTAAAGGATTTGGATAGTCATTTCTCTGACGAACACATGAAAATGACCAATCGCATGTAAAAAATAAATAAAAACAACAATAAGTTATCACTTCACACCTACTAAAATGTCGGTAATTTTTTTAAAAAAAGAGAAAAGGAAGCTAACAAGTGTTGGCAAGAATATGGAAAAATTAGAACCATCATGTATTGCTGGTGGGTATGTAAAATGATGCAAATTCTGTGGAAAACAGTTTGGCAGTTCCTAAAAAAGTTAAGCATAGAATTGCCATATAACCCAATAACTCCACTCTCGGATATGTACCCCCCAACAAATTGAAATTAGGGACTCAAACTGATACCTGTATATAAATTGTTCATTACAGCATTATTCATAATAATCAAATGGTGAAAACAACAAAAGTGTACATCAACAGATTAACGGAAATGACATTTCTGACTTTCAGGAATTAATGTAAAATCGGGAAGCAAGATCAGATAGCTGAGAACTCTGGACAGTTGATCAGCTTTACCTACAGTGCTTTGCCTTTAAACAGTGTGTGTAACAGTACATTTTTTCAGATATGTATGTAAGACTGTTTCCTGAACAATAAGGTGTATGAAAGAAGCGTAAATAAATAATTTTCTAATTTTAAAAAAATGTGGTTTATACATACAAGTAGGATATTACACATCCATGAAACATGGATGAACTTTGAAAACATTATGTTGAGTGAAATAAGCCAGATGCCAAATGATAAGTATTGTATGATTCCACTTATATGAAATACCTAGAACAAGCAAATTTATAGAAATACGAGGTAGGTTGGAGGTTTCAAGGAAAATGGGGAATTATTGCTTAATAGGTATACAGTTTCTGTTTTGGGTGATGAAAAAGTTTTGGAATTAGATAGTGGTCATAGTTGTACAACACTGTGAATATTATTAATGCCACTGCATTGTACATTTAAAAATAGTTAATGTAAATAAATGTTGAATCATGGAATTGTACATCTGAAACTAATATAGTATTGTATGCCAACTGTACTTTAAGAAAAATTTAAAAATATTATCATCAAAGGAAAAATTCTTTTTAAAAAAGGTTAATACAGCAAATTTTATGGTACAGATATTTTATCACAATAAAAATTTGAAAACAATTTTTTTTTAAATTGAAGTGTATTAGGGTGACAATGGTTAGTAAAATTACATAGGTTTTGAAAAAACTTTTTTGAATCACCAGTAAAACATATTACAATCATATTAGTATTTTGAGTGGGATGACATTGAATTCATAGGTTGTTTTGAAGAGAATTATCATTACAATGAACAATATACCATAAGCATTTCCTACATTTATTTTCAATACATATACATTTTTAATATCACTTTGAATGAGGTCATTTTTTAATTTAACCTGAAGACCCAATATAGGTATACATTGTGAAATATACACCAAAACCAAGCCAATCAACATGTCTACGTTTTTCCTTTTCTTTTTTTTTTTCTTCTTTTTTCTTGTAGTGAGAATACCCAAGATTTGCCCTCTTGGCAAATTTCAAGAACATAATACAAGATAAACACTATAGATTTTTATGTTATTCTTGTAGAACTTTGTTGACTTTCCTACGCTTTATAAATAAAAAGCCATACCATCTGCATTATAAATAAGCAAATAAACAAATAAAAATTAACAAACCAAATTCTGATTTGTCTTTTTTTTCCAGTTCTTATATTTCTTTGATTTATATTAGTTCAAAGGTCAATTATAACACAATATTTTGCAGTAGTTTTGACACTGGGTGTCCTGGTCCTGTCTACCCTCTTCACACTTTTGGAAACCCTTTCTTTTTATTTTATTTTTATAACACTTTTTTAATTAGTTTCAGGTACACAAAACAATGTAATTATTAGACATTTATCATTTATATCCCTCACACAATGACAACCCCCCTCCCCCATCCACTATCCCTCTGACATTGCACTCAGCCATTACATTTCCACTGTCTCTATTCCTAATGCTGTACTCCTCTTCTTGTAATTATATATATATATACAATTTTATATATATATATATATATATATATATATATATATATATATATATATATATAAAATTGTAATTAGCATTCATTATTGTTCAGCTTCAGCTTCAGGTGTACAATGCAGTGATCAGGCATCTACATCATCCCTGAGGTGGTCTCCCTAACGAGACAAGTGTCCATCAGATACCCTACAAAATCTTTACAACAATATGGATTACATTCCCCAAATTGACTTTCACAACCCCGTGGCCATCTTGTGGTTACTGACTGTGCTTTCTAATTCCCCCACCTTCCCCTTTATCCCCACCCCCCTCCCATCTAGCAACACTTAGTTTTTCCTCTATGTCTCCCAGACTGTTTCTAGTTAGTTCATTCATTTATTCTTTTCTTTAGATTCCACATATAAGTGAGATCATATGGTATTTGTCTTTCTCTGTCTGACTTATTTCATTTAACTTAATGTTCTCTAGGTCCATCCATATTGTTGCAAATGGTAAGATTTTTTTTTCTTTATGGCTGTGTAATATTCCATTGTATAAATGTATCACAGTTTCTTAATCCAGTCTTCTACCGATGGGCATTTCGGTTGTTTCCATGTCTTGGCTATTGTGTATAGTGCTGCAATAAACATAGGGGTGCATAAATTTTTTTGAATTAGAGTTTTGGATTTCTCCGGATAGATACCTAGGAGTGGAATTGCTGGATCATAAGGTAGTTCCATTTTCAGATTTTTGAGATACCTCCATACTGTTTTCCATAGTTGCTGCTCCAATCTGCAATCCCACCAACAGTGCACAAAAGTCCCCTTTTCTCCACATCATTGCCAGCGCTTATTGTTTGTTGATTTATTGATGATAGCCATTTTTACTGGGGTGAGGTGGAATCTCATTGTGGTTTTTATTTGCATTTTCTAATGATTAGTGATGGAAACCCTTTCTTAACACTCTTTATGTCACAGAGTTTTATCATGTCTGAGGTCACTTAGGGCAGAGAAAAAAAAGAACACAAGGAGGATTTATTCTTCTGACTATTTAGTCTCTCTAAATCGACTTCTGGGGGAAACCTACAGTTCACCCATTGAAACAATGTGTCATTTACATCTCTGAGTTTCAGTGTCTGATGACAAGTTATCCAGTCTCTCCCTCTTACTAAGGACTCTTCTCATTTTATTTAGACATTTCTGAGAACCCTAACTTAAAAAAAAAAAAAAAAAAAAAACCTATCTGAAAAAGCATGTCAATTTTCCTTAAGCCCCTCCAGAACTGTCCATTTCCATTTTGTATGGTATCCTGTCTTTGTTTGTCACTGTTAACTAGTCGAAAGCTTAGTGGTCAAGGAGACAGTAGGACATGACAAGTTTCTACCAAACATACGGTGAAGGAAGGAGATGATTTGACATTGGGTGGTGAACACACAATGCAATATACAGATGATGTATTATGGGACGTACACTTGAAACCTATATAATTTTATTAACTAATGTCACCCCAATAAGTTTAATAAAATTTTAAAAAATTCCAGGGCAACAGCTCAGTGATGTTACATTTGGCAGCTAAGCACAGACATTGATGTCCTAACTCATTTCACATCTACAAATTCCTGAGTCCTCAACCTGAACTTTTCTTTAAAATTAAGGCTGTCAATTCAATTATTTTTGTTTCTATTATACATTCTGTATATTAAATTGGCATTTTCTTAGTCTCCCACTACCAAATGCAAACATAAAAATCTCTTAAGGTCTTTAATCATATGTTGTGTCATCATGCTATAATCTATTCACTCTTTTATTTCCCTTCATTTTTTGAAGTTTGCCCCAGATTCAGAATCTTATTTGTTGCAACTTTTGTCAATTTTTTATGTGACTTAGGTATCTATGATGATGACCCATGCCAAATATTTCTCTAAGGATTATTGGCAGCAGGCCTAGGTTGTTTGACGGATTAGGTTATTTAATGTATCTATTCATAAAAATTAGCATCATCATCAAAACCAAAAAAATGAATGTTTACTAAATGTTGAATATATCATATGACATATTTCATTTAATTATCAATAAATGAGGAGGGTACTAAAATAATTCCATTTTACCAGTTGAGAATCAATAGTTAACGTAACATGCCAATTTCCATACAGTTAGTGTGTGACAGGCAAACCAGAATTTCTAACATCCAATTTTCCATCATCCCTAAAATACACTTCCTTGCTGAAATTAAAGTGACTAGAACACATATTTCAAGCCAAGATAACTATCTATGACTCCAAAGTTGAAGGGAACATCTTTTCATCTCTCACATTCACTTTTAACTTATCTTTTTGTTAATATATGGCCCTTCACATAATACTCATATTGCTATTCTAATAAGTTATCTGAATCATATTTTCCTTCTTTTTAAAATTATTAATAGTTCCACATTATTTGTACAAAACAGGATTTCTGTTCAAGCCTGACTCTTGCTCTGATAACTTGAGAAATTAACTTTACCTCTGTCTTATACTCATATCCCTCACCTATAAAATGCAGATATTACCTGCATTTGTATATAAATAACCTCACAGTATTGTTGTGATGAATAAATGCAGCACTGAATATAAATTTCACAACAAAATACCTGAAGTGTGGTAAAAAATAATATCTACTTTAAATTTCTAAAATTGTGGGTGGGAAATCCAAATATTTTTAAGATACATCAAAATAGTATTTATTTAGCCTAGCACCAGTAGGCACAAATTAATTGTATTTACTCTGTCTTCTTCCCCCTTCTCCAAAATGAAAATGATATAGGAAAGTCTATTCATAAATTTCTTCTTCTTTTGTGCACAATTGTGTGTATGTATGCATGTATACATACATACATGCATACATGCATACATACATACATACATATATGTTTGTATATGTATGTATGCACAAAATGTATGTATATGAGTGTATGTGTGTGTATATGTGTGTGTTATAAACAGATGAAAAAAACTAACCCTCTAAAAGTTGCAGATATTCATGAGAACATTTCAAAGTTGGTTTTTTGGTGGGTTTTTTTTTTTTTGTCTTTCTTTGTCAATAAGGTCAGATTTCACATTCTCATGGCATTGTGCTAGGCCTCGAAGAGGAGAGATTGTAAAAAATGTTTTCTTGCTATGAAGGAATTAAAGTAGAGTCTGGAGATAAGTCCACAGATAATTATATTTGGTGTGATAGGAGCCTTTTTCTTATGAGATATTGTGTAAATATCTTGTTTAACCTTCTATTGCCTTTTATTTTTATGTCTGGGGTATGAAATTTTTCAAACTTTTAGTCCTTCAGTGAAGTGTCTATTGATATCACAATACTCCTTGATGATTTGGACCTAAAATCCCTGATATGTGGAAAAAAATATTAGCTTTTAAGTTATTTATGTGGTCTCCAGTAGGTTAATTTAATGTTGGTTATTACTTGTTTTAATTCAGTAATATCCATTTATTCAATAAATATATACTATGTGTCAATTCCATGCAGTAAACTTTGTATCAGTCAATTAGGAAATATCTGATTTTAGAGCTCACATTTTAACTTAAGAAACAGGTGCAGACACAAATAACTATAATGTGAAGGCCTAATGCTATTGGTCCACTATCAGCTGATTGCACCAAGAGTGTTTCTATTTCAGCAGAATTTCAACAGTCTATAAAAAAGCTGAGTGTCTCACCACTCCCACTTCCCAACTCTACACAGGAAATGTACATCTGGGTTAAAACTTGAATATATATTTCTCTTTTCTCAGAGTTATCTTTATGTATCTTTAAGATTAAGTTGAAATGCATGATAATAGAATGTCTAGCAGAATTGAGAATATAATTAATTTAAAATATTTTTTCAAAATTTTAAGATATTTTGGAAAATGCACTGGAAACTTGGGTAGATAATATCTTTTTAAACGTGTTTGAGGCTACTTTATGGATTTATCTATTCTTATTCCTCCTTGAAACACACTATTAAACAATGTGTGTGTGTGTGTGTGTGTGTGTGTGTGTATGCGTGTGTGTGTTTCATTCAGAAATACGCAGTATGTATTATTATTATTCATTTTAGCAACATGTGCTGATGGGGGAGAAACGCAAAATTACTCGGTCTTGAATCTGTTTGGTCTTCACCCCATAAATGATGGGGTTGAGCATAGGAGGTACTACCACATAGAAGTTGGCTACTAGAATGTGGATGTGGTGAGGGATGGTTTTACCCCCAAAGCGATGGGCAAAAAATGAAAAGAATGCTGGGGCATAAAACATAAATATGACGCAAATGTGGGAACCACATGTGTTAAGGGCTTTGCACCTGGCAGCCCAAGAAGGTATCTGAAACACTGTGAGAAGGATCCTTGCGTAGGACATAATGATCAACACTGCATCCAGTCCTGTAGAGAGTAGGGCCACAGTCAGGCCATAAATGATGTTGACATTGATATTGTCACATGCCAATCTGGCAATGCCCATGTGCTCACAGTAAGAATGGGGAATGATGTTTCTTCCACAGTATGTAAGTCGGTATACCAGGAAAATGAATGGAAAGCATATGAGAAAGCTCCTGACCACAGCTGCTATGCCAATCTTTCCAATGAATGAAGATGTTAGGATTGTGGTATATCTCAGTGGGTAACAAATGGCCACATAGCGATCAAATGCCATGGCCAGGAGAATAGCAGATTCTGCCACAAAGATGAAATGTATGAAAAACATCTGAGATACACAGCTACCAAAGGATATATCCATAGAATGGAACCAAAAGATAGCCAGCATCTTGGGGGCTGTGGCCGTGGAGAGCAGGACATCTGCTAAGGCCAGCATGGAAAGAAAGAGATACATGGGCTCATGGAGACTGGACTCGGTCACGATCAGAAAGATCAGGAAGATATTGCCTACAACTGCCACAGTGTACATAGAACAGATAGTGATGGAGATCCAGATATGCGAATCTTCCAGGCCTGGGATTCCAATCAGGACATACCACATATCCTGGGGATTGGTGTGGTTGTGAAAGGAAGGAGCCATCTGTGACCACATATTCTAGACCAAGTACCTTTAAGGAAAGACCACAGGACTGACTAAGGATTCGGGAGTGCCACCTTAAGTTGAATGATATTTGATCAGATTTTATTCCCTCAACATGTTCTTCTCCTTGAAAGAACAATGAGATGGATTAAGTAGCTTAAAATGCACTCTGACTCCTTCCATAGAAGAATTAAATATTGTGTCCTGAAAAAGATAATAGTTAACATTTCATAAGTGTTTAATATATGTCATTATATATATTTAAATATATATATATTAAATTTTCAAATTAGCCTGTTGAAAACACTTTTACAACAATCTGGGATATGGATATTGTTATGTTCCTATAGATGAAAAAAAAGAGTCCCACAGACCTTCATCCTTTTGTTCTAGGTCCCACTAGATTCGATGTCAGGCAGGGTCAGTTTAAAAGCTCTGATCTTAACAACCATCTAATATTGGCTATAAAAATAAAACTAGATATAAAAACGTGTCATCAAATTTTTCACTGACCACATCTCTGAGTAAAACAGACAGATGTGAAATTGAATTATACTGCTTATGGAAATGGGAGAAAATAGGTGTTGACAAAATAGATTTCAAGCTATGTAGCACATATGCCCTCTTCAACATGATTGACCATTCACTTTCATTCTAAGCCCTGTGCTAGGCATTGAGAACACTCAGCTGATTTAAATTGGTTGATCCTTGAATCAATCAACACATTCCTTAAAATTGTAGGATGAACATTAAAAACCTAAACTATTTTTAATGCCAAACTGAGTTGGGTTCTTAAATAGATATGCCTAGCATGTGGTGAAAGAAAAATACTCTATCCCACTTGGGTTGCTGATTGAAAATTAGACAATATACTTCATAATTCCAAGTGCCACCATAGCAGCAAATAACTTAATGCTTCCACATTATAAAGCAGGGGTCCACAGTCTTTCAATAAAAGAAAGGGAGGGTAATTTATTGATTACGGTTTTTCTGTAGTTCCCAAAGAATGTGGATAGAAGCAAGGGAGGTGTTGGGCTAGGAGATAAAACATTAGGGTAGTGTGTGTGTGTGTGTGTGTGTGTGTGTGTGTGTGTGTGTGTGTGTGTACATATAAATATATAGTTATAAAAATAGATATAAACATAGATACAAAATAAATGGATGACAAATGGCTCCCATTCTCCCCCGTCCTTATTCTCAAATAAAAGCTAGCTAAATTTCTTGTTTTCTGAAGTAAAACACAGATGTCAGAATAACTGCCTCTTCATCTCTTGATTCCACTGTAGTTCAGTACGTTAATCATTGTACAGTATAGTTTTACCACCTTTGTTTTTATTTTTAACTGAGTTTTCAATATCCTGATCCATCATTTTATATGATTAAATGTTTGGACCTCATTTTTTGGTGCAGGTTAGAATGTATAATACTTAAATGGTCAGCACATTAGGACTTTCCTTAAGTTGGTATGTCACTTAAGGTTATGATACTTTAAAAATAATAAAACAAAATGTTGAGATGCATATGTCAATGGATCTACTTTAATTATAAACCAGTTGTTTACTCATTTAACATATAGCTGAAATTAATTGTTTGAATTTTTTTGACTGGGATTTTGATGCTTCAGAGTGAGAGAAAAGACCAATTTTCTCTCCTACACATCTACACAGATCTATGCCAGAGCTTTGTGTGTGAGTGAAGTGCAGTTATGGAGGTGGTGCTTACAGTGAGTGGGACTTCATAAGGACATTAGGGATGAGGGAGAGAAGAGTCTAAGTGATAGAAAGAAACACAGAAATGGACATGGGGGAAAGGAAAACAAATTCTGCAAGTTTTTTTCTAACTTTACTGGTGATCTTTTGGGACACTAGCGATCTGTTTTGTTTTATTTAGTTTTGTCTTGACTGTAGCATTATCACCTGTGGGTACCTAACTTTTAAGTCTGGGCTCTTTATAGTCTTATTTTATAGTATTACTGATGGAATATTCTGACTGAATCATTAATATATACACAGAAGCAGTGTGTGGTAATACAAATAGTATGCTACGTAGAATTGAATTTAACTACTGGCTAAGTCATATTCTGGCTATATGACCATTGAAAAATGTGGTCTATAAAACTGAAAACAACAAAGGAACAAGACAAACAAATGAAGAAACAAAAACTCATAGACACAGACAATAGTTTAGTCGTTACCAGAGGATAAGGGGAGAGTGGGTAATATATGAGGGTAAAAGGGATCAAATATATGGTGATGGAAGGAGAACTGACTCTGGGTGGTGAACACACAATGTGGTATATAGATGATGTATTACAGAATTGTATAATTGAAACCTAGGTAACTTTACTAACAATTGTTACTCCAAACAACTTTAATTTTAAAAAAGTTACTTAATTTAAAGTTCAGTTTTTATTTGTAAAATACCTAAAAACAAGCATCAATTATAAATGTGAGTCAATTCTAAAGTTAGTATTTTAGGATGGCTGCTACATATACCAGATATGTTTCTATCTCAACAACAGATTAAATTAGGGCACTTGCAAAATTACTACTATTAAGACCAAAATAATTGTTGCTTGAGCAAGTTTAAATTTCTGGACTTTAGGCTTGTGATCCACTAAACAGAGATTGAGCTAGTTTAAGGTATCCATAAAGGCCAAGACTTATTTTCTTATACTGAGCACATGGTAACAATTGGTAATTTTTACTCCAAAACTATCATTTTACTTTTATAAGGCACAGGCAATTCAACATAGTGATGAACACTTGGGCTTAGAAGCAGAGTATTCTTGCCCCATCACCAATGTAGCTTCTTTGTTGTATAAGGAAGGGAATTAGAATCTCTGAGTTTCAACTTCTGGATCTGTGCCTAAACCAGCACCTGATACATAATGAATATTAAGTAAATTCTATCAGAAAAAAATATTGTATATATTAGGTTGGTGCAAAAGTTACTGCAGTTTTTGTAATTATTTTTAACCTTTTAAACTGCAATTACTTTTGCACCAACCTAATATTTGTGTACATGTACATATATGCATTATCCTTAACTACTAAATTTGCTTAACCATTGAGCCTTGTATTTAACTACTGGAATATAAGTTCAACACATCTAAGCACAACATTCATAAGCATATCAAAGAAAAATGACCATTGCATAAACGTATCTAAAAGGAAAAAATATATATATATATATATCCGTGCTCTTTGAAGAGGACCCATTTAATAAAAGAGCATAAAGACAGGCTACAATTGCAGATCAAGTTTGGAGTTAGATCCACGTTCAATACATCACAGGTCAGGTTTGAGGAAAAGACAGGATGATTAAGTCCTAGGAAAAATGAGCAGCTTCTACAGTTTCCTGATTTCTGTTTGTTGTTGTTTTTTTTTTCTTTTCCTGGTGTCTTTTTCTACATGTCTTCACTGAGCATAACTCAATTTACTTACCTATATTTTCTGTGATCCTGAAGATATTTAACTGGTTGAGTGGAGAAAAAAATAAAAGCAAGGAGATGCCCAAAACACACATAAGAATCTGGAACTCTCTATTTACGCCTCCTTTTAAGCACCTCTTTAGTCCTCAGAGGATTGAATTGTATTCCTTTTATAGAAAGAGATGGCCTAGAGCTGGTTCTGGTACATAGTCCTCAGGGAGAAGTACCCTTGTTTTCTCTCCCTCTACAATTTGTTCAGTTGTTCCTCTGGCTAGCACTCTCAGACACCCAAGTAAACATATACTTACATGTTTCTTGTATATGTCAGAGACTCATGCTACTACAGTGATATCCTGTTCCCATGGAATCATTTGCAAATATAAATTGTCAATGCCATATGTGGAAGAATTGTACATTTCTTAGAAGGCACCTAAAACTAGATTCTATCATCTTATTTATTTTGAAATTTTAAGTCTCCTTAGCTTCCCCTCTCTTCCATTGGTCACATAGATACCATCAGAGAGGTCCAGAAATGCCATCAGCTATTATAGGGATCCTCTTCATTTTTTTAAAGGACACATTAAGGAGGTTCCAGGTGGAGGAAAAAAGAGATAGAGGCAAATCCCATTATACTAATGGCATTCAAAACTGACTCCATGCAGATGAAAGAGATTTGTGGAGAAAAGGATGTTTTCTCATTAACTTCTCTCAACTGAAGCCTTCTAAATACCCATGGTTTACTGGTATTGAGCAAGGCTTCCTGAAAACCTTTTTCATTTATATTAGTATAACTTCCCTATAAATATGATGACTGACCATCAGCTGACCTTGACTCGATGATCGATGCTAGACCAGTGCGGGTCTCACAGTCAGTTACCTGGACATTTCAGTGCTCACTGAGAGAAGCTATATCTTATTATACAAGTGTGAGTGCTAATGGAAAGAGACACTAAATGTTCCCTGCATTTCAAATGCTTTTCTTCCAAAGGTCTTAAAACCATAAGTGGTGGTTAATTGAATGGTTTCCCCTTGTGGTTTTGGATATAAAAAAAAGCAACAGTATTTATCCTACCTATCCTTGGAAAACAAATTAAGGAAACCAACATATAGTAGAGGAAAAGAGGTTGAAAAAGACAGTGAGAAATTAGGTGACAATAGAAATTGGCCTCCACATCTGATAGTGACCAGAAAAACAAAGAATAGGATCCATAGACGGAGGCTGTAGGATCTACTGATATTTGATTCTGATACTCTCAAATTTTGATTGTCTCATCCCCTTGAAGAGTTAAGCATTATTGTTTTGATCGAAAGCTTTTGGTAGATAATGATTTCAGATACATATTTTCTTCTTGAAGTAGCTATGCTTTCCTCCTTGGATAAAAAAGTTTTGATAGATAATATTTCAAGATACATATAATAAGCAAGAAGGCAGTAAACTGTTACCAGTTTAAAACCCATCTCCAGTAATATCTTCCACAGATGGATTAATTATTATCCATGACCTTCAGTACATTTAGTATCTCTTACAGATATTCTATTATCTGAAATTCTTGGGCCACAGTTTTTAGGGAAATAATTTTCCAGATTTTAGAAAAATGACATGGTCATATTCTTGATATTAGATAACAATATCATTGGGGTCCTATTAAGTCCCTCATAATCAAATAGATTCATATTATTTCAATGAACATATCAATATTTAGCTCTGAAGAAATATGACAAATAAATATGACAATATCCTCACATCAGTTCATATCAGGTTTTGTCATCAATTTAAGTCAGGTTGTGCAGCCAAAAGCTTCATGTTAAAGTTCTGTGGATTTCAAGAAAATGAATAAGGGATTGTGGCTCTGTAACTAAAATAGTGGTAGAAATTTTTTGGGTCTCAGCTTTCTTTCCTGTAAATTGAGGATGTTGAACTGGCTGGGATTTTTGCTCTAAATCTTCATTAACATTTAGGGCTATTCAAGCTGCCCCTACGTAGCTGTTTTATAGGCAAGAGAGATTCCTGGATGCTAGTACCTCTGCCAAAGAGCAAGAGAGAAAAATTCTAATGAAAGCCTTACATCTTACTATAGGGCCTAAATAGAGAAAGACTAGAAAGGAATCCCCTGTGCCCCACCTATTCATCCCTCCCCTCCTGCCTGAATCCCTGGCAACAACTGATCTTTTCACTATTTTTATAGCTTTGCCTTTTCCAGAACGTCATATGGTTCAAGTCATATAAATATGTAGCCATCTCGAGATGGCTCTTCTCCCTTAGCAATGTGCTTTTAAGCTTCTTCCATGTCTTTTCACAGCTTGATAATTCTCTCCGTTTTTAATAAAAGAATAACATTACTTTGTATGAATGTACTATAGTGTATTTATCCATTCATCTTAGTTGTTTCCAATTTTTGCAATTATAAATAAAGCTGTTATAAACATTCTGTGCATATCTTAGTGTGGACATAAGTTTCCAACTCCTTTGGGTAAAATATCTAGGAGTACAATTGCTGGATTATTTGGCAGAACAATATTTAGTTTTGTGAGAAACTGCCAAACTCTTTTCCAGAGTGGCTGTACTCTTTTGCATTCCCACCAACAATGAATGAGAGTCCCTATTGCTCCACATTCTCACCAGCATTTGGTATTATCGGTGTTTTGGATTTTAGCCATTTTAATAGGTGTGTAGTGATATCTCATTGTTGTTTTAATTTGCAATTCCCTAATGACCAGTGATATTGAGCATCTTTTCATATGATTATTGCTATTTGTATATCTTCTTTGGTGAAGTGCCCATTCAGATCTTTTATCCAGTTTTTAACTGAGTTATTTATTTTCTTATTGTTGAGTTTTAGAAGTTCTTTGCATATTTGGGATACAAGTCCTTTATTAGATATGTAGTTTGCAAATGTTTTCTGCCAATCTATGGCTTGTTTTTTCATTCTCTTAACTTATTATGAAATTACATATATATACTCTCCGCCCCTCCACCCCGAGTGTACTTCGTGATACTCTCAATTTGTGTTCTTTGTTCTAGGAAAAGTCTTATATAATTTCCTAATAAATTCCTAATTCTAACAAATTTCTCCTATACATTTTTTTTTGTGTGTTGGTGTTTTTTTTGTTTTGTTTTACCTTTAAATATATATATGTGTGTGTGTGTGTGTGTATATATATACTTTTTTCAATTTTTGTTTTACCTTTAAATATATATATATATATATATATTTTCAATTACAGTTGGCATATACTGTTACATTATTTCCAAGTATACAACATAGACATTTATATAACTTACGACGTGATCACCCTGATAAATCTAGTACCCATCTTGTCTTCCCCGTCTTTCTATAACTTCTGTAGTAAGACATTGGTGTTCTTGGATTGATCCTATGTGTTTTTTTCTCTCAGTCCTTATATTTAACACTTTGTTCTGCTTCCTTAAATCTATCCCCTGAGACTTCTATTGGTTTTCTCATATTGTTGTTTAATTTAAAAATAATATTCTGTGTTATCTAATTATTTCTTATCAATAGTATTTTGTTCTTATATCAGGGATCCAATATAACTGAGTATTTCATTAAGAGTATTATTCATGTACATTTTTTTTTCAGTTTTATTTTCTGCTCTGAATAAGCTCTGCTCCACCCAGTCAATTTTCTTCCTTAAAATTTATTTTGGACTTGTGGTTTTTGTATTGGTGGATTAAATCAGATCCCTGGTAATTTTTGGCTGTCCATCCATGTTTCATGGAGAGGAACCAAGAATCAAGTACGGATTTCTATGAACACGATGGGATTTGTTATCAAGTTATCAGTTACTTTGTAGGCTGATGAGGAGGAGCCTACCCAATTCAGTGAGGGATTACTAAAATACCAATATCCATCTGTCTTTTCTTTTGAAACAGTTTTTACAGAGAATAATCCTATAAATCCCCTAGATGTGGAATAGCAGTCCGTTTAGTATTTTAGGAGACGGGTGGGGAAAAGTTTTCCATGAGCTTCAATACTCAACGTGTATTATTTTACATTATTTTTCTCTTTTATGTATGACACCTCAGTCCTAGCATCCTTTGTACGTAATATGTGGACCATATTTGAATCAGTTACTATAGAAATGAATCGTTTTGCCAGAATTAAAAAGTGGATTTCTGAATACTTTAGGTAAGGAATCTCACACAAATGTTCACATTTCTACCTGTCTCATTCCCACCCCTGTGTTTTTCCAGGATTGTTCTATGCAGATCATTTTTTCTTCTCATTAGTATGTCCTGTAAGTACCTAGATTTTAGATTTACATACCTGTTTTGTCTCTTGAGAATCCTATATAAGAGTTCTATATTTATGAAATTTGTTTGTGTATACACTGCTATCATTCCCTTTCACAATGTCTCTGTGTGTACACCTATAGCTTTAGTGGATTATAGAAAGTAGCAGAAATAAAAATATATTTTTAATCTTTCAGGTTTACCTGTAAATTGACACTTTCATATTTCTTAAATTCGTATTTTATTATTATACTAAGCACAGAAAAGTGCATAAATAATGAGACAGCTAGAGTAATTGGCACAAAATTACAAAAGCTTATAACCAACACTGACCAAGAAGAAGAACATTACCAGCGTCCTCAAAACTAAAACTAATATAAATTCTGATTCAGTAGGGCTGGACTGGAGCTCAAGATGCTGCATTTCCTACTAGCTCCCATATGGCCCTAAGGCTGCAGGACCGGAAACCACACTTTTGGTGGAAAAGCTTTAGGACACCTATTTCCCTTGCAAAGGATTTCTTGACTGGGTCAAGTATTATATTTTAAATTTCCATTCTAGAAAATGGATCTATTTTCATTTCTCTCATCTAGAGGTCTTTGTTCATTACTCTAGAGCATTCTCCCTTTTTCAAATAGTGGGGTCACAAATATCCTAGGGAACAACACACAGCCTCAGGTAAAAATCTTCTAAGTCTATTTAACAATAAACTTTTGATAGGCCTTGGAAAATTAGTATAGTGTATAGTGAACATCTGCTTGTAGATTTATTACGAGCAGATTATTTTTATTAAAAACATGTTTTCTCAAATCTAGTGATCACCAATCTTTCCCATTCTTAACCTTAGCTTTTTTATGTGAGAGCAAAATGAATCCAACTCAGCCTAGACCTTCTGATTTACCGCATCCTGCTTCTGTCGGTTAGCAAGCCTACCCAATTCAGTGAGGGATTACACAAATACCAGTATCGGTTAGTCTTTTCTTTTGAGTCAAATTTTACAGAGAATAATCCTACAAATCCCCTAAATATGGAATATCCTTTAGCATCCTTCTTATTAGTTATGACTACATTTAGGGAGCAGTGTTAATGATATTGCAGTCTACCTAGTAACAAAAGCAACAAGCAGAGAACGTGTGTTTCCCTGAACTCACTGTGGCTATCTTAGTCGTGTTTCCCACCCAAGCTGGACAGTAGCCTTACAGTAGCCTTATAATGAAGTTTGGTTAACTCCTGTAAGGTTACTATTTCTCACTGGCTCTTCAGGCCACCACATTGACAACAGCCCCAGAATTAATTACTTCATGGATAACAGCCTTCTTATTCCTCAGAAGCTGGCTGTCTGGAATCTATGGAAGAATGTCTCTACCTAGTTTCTCAAAAGGCTGTGAAGGCTAGATTGCATTTTTAAGACCTGCGATAAGTCACTGTATTATCAATGTCAGGACCTGGGCTAATTACTCAAAAATGGCCTTTCTCCCTAGGAAAAGGTTTAGTTATTTTTCAAGTTAGTTCCCCAAACTAGAGGACTTTATAAAACAAACAATCCAAAGTACAAACTTTCTAAACCTGTTTGTTTCTGTGTAAAACCCAGTAATTATCAGAAATTTACTTTTATCTGCTACCTTTACTCATCTCCCTTCCTTTGGCTGACCTCGTTCCATTTAGTCATGAATTATAAACATTCTGAAGTTCTTCATAAATCTCATCATGCTAGTATAATTATATAGTTCTAAAATAGCCTGTAATTTCTGAGAATACACCAGAAATCTTCACAGCCATTATTTCCAACTTTGTTGGTTCATGTTCTATAAATTGCCATAATTTTAGGTACAGATATTCATAGTATAAAGTTCTCAAATGAACCCCCCAACTCACCATGTTAAACATGACTCTCAGACCAACCACTCAGGTGTATCAGACATGTAACTCTATTCCTTTAACTCAACATTAAGTTCCCGTCAGTCTTCCATCATGACTGCCTGCTGGAATACATATCCTGTTATTGCAGAGGCCCCTGCTTCCCCAAGATTGAGTCAGTTGTGAGGAGAGATGATTATGCAGTGTCAAGACATTGAATAATAACAACTCACTTCCAGGATATAGGTTAAAATGAGATGTATTTGTAGGTCATTCTCTGACTACATTTAAAATGCATTTTAAAATCAAGAATCATAGACTCAGGGCAAAATCTCTAATTCTAATAAAATTTATTTTTATATTGATTTTTGTGTACTTATCATTTTTGTCCTTTTTTGTTTTTTAAAAGGCCTGAATATATCACTATATTTTCAGAGAAAAAACTCTGAGCATTCTGCTACGAATCTTTTGAGTCTTGACACTGCAGATGATGGGGTTCATTAAGGGTAGGACAAGGATATAGATGTTGCCCATGAGACCATGGGCCATGGGGGAGAGATGCTTCCCAAAACGGTGCACCATAGTTAAGCTAACGATGGGGTTGTAGAACACGAGGACAGCACAGGTATGGGAGATGCATGTCTGAAATGATTTATACCGTTCCTCTTGAGAGGCAATTGCCAGGACTGACTTAAGAATCAGGACATAGGAGAAAAAAATAAGAAGAGCATCCAACAATACTGTGCAAATGACCAGCATCAGGGCATAGGAGCTATTGAATCGAATGTCTGAGCAGGCTAGGCGGAGAAGGTCCTGGTGCAGGCAGAAAGAGTGGGAGAGGATGTGGGGACGGCAATAATTTAAGAACTTTAGGAGGATGATGGCGGGAGATATGAGTAAAGTACTCCTACATAAGATTGCCATCCCGATTTTCATGATTTTGTTATGGAGGAGTAGTGTAGTGGGTGACAAATGGCAATGTAGCGGTCAAAGGCCATCGCAAGGAGGACAGAGGACTCCATGAAGGACAAACCATGGATGAAATAAGTCTGTGCGATGCAGGCATCCAGGCTGACTTCCTGGCTGAGCCCCCACAGGACCCCCAGCACTGTGTGCACTGTGGACAGCCCCATGCACAGGTCAGTGAGGGCCAGCATGGCCAGGAAGTAGAACATGGGCTGGTGCAGGCTCGGCTCGGTCCGGATCACGTGCAGCACCAGGCAGTTTCCCAGAAGCACTATGGCATAGATGGCGGAGAAGGGAATGGAGATCCAGTGATATTGCTGCTCCAGACCAGAGAATCCTGTAAGCAGGAAGGATGAGGAATTCATGCTAGGGCTTCCTGAAGCCATCGTGCTGGAACTGAAATGCGTCTTCCAGGCAGCAAGAGTGTATATTTCAAAGGAAATGATCCAATTTTAAATGAGTTAAATGGCATTTTGAAGTAAATAAAATGATTCTAAAAGTTTATAACTTTGTAAAATATAGCCAAGCAATTCTGTTCTTTAGAATCATATGATCTGCTGTCTGGAAGAGAATGGTCTTTTTCCAGATATCATTTAAGAGCCATTATTAATCGACTGGCAGGGTGCAGAGCTATACTTAGAAGCCACATGTAAAAAAACAAATAGACTAGAGTAGAAAGGTAATTTCCAGAAAAGATATGCTGCCCGGGACATTTTCCCAGCAATGCTGGTGAGATGCTGTACCTGTAAAATTGAGAGCTGAGGTTCTCAAAATTATTATTGTTGTCCTCCTCCTAGTTCATGAAGCAGTTAAAGTGAACACTAATCTTTTGAGCTTGAATATCACAAATTCATTTAAACAGTCACTTCATACCCATCATTTTCCATTTGGTGCTGTCTCCAAGTGTATTTTTCCTCCAAATAATATTTAGTGACGGTGTTCCTGTTTTAACCGGCTCCAATGACATAGCCAACAAATAATTTTTCTTCCTTGATAATAGGTACAGAGGATTATTTATACATGAGACCTTTGGTGCATGGTTTCCAAAGGAGCTCTGGTCCCCTGAGATGTTTGGCTCATCTTTGTCCTTCTGGCATAGAAACTTAAATTGAAGACCCTCTGACATCAGCCCAGTGTTTTCTATGCAGTTATTCATTCATTTAATCAGTTGAGTATTTACTTAATATGCACTTAGGGAAGGGATTGAGCAATTGTTTTCTTTTTCTTAGAACCTAACATTCTAAAGATCAGAAGGCCAATGTTGAACAGCTAAGTATAGAATTTTAAAAAGCCTCATTGCAACAAAATTGATTGGCTTCTTCTTTACATAATTTCCTGCCTTGAATTCTGGTCCTGGGAGCCATTACAAGAGGTTTAAATGTTCTTGTAATGTAGGCATGTGTTTAAAAGACCATACTGGCTTTCACATGTGATTTAGTTATTCCAACATGTTAAAGTAGCTTCAGTTTCTGGCTTCCTTTAGTGACTTATTCTTCGTCTTTGTCATACTGGCCCACCAGGCAGTTCCTCAGGCTGATCTTCGGAATGTACCTTTTGACTGTTCAGCATTAGATAACTTAGCTCGCTATTTTTAGTACATTTCCCTCACTAAATGCTTGGAGTTTTTTTTTTTTGTTTTTGTGAGTTTTTTGTTGTTTTTGTGGGGTTGTTTTGTTTTGTTTTTGCCCTTTGAAGAAAAAGTTGTCAGTCTTTGAACACATATCTTCTTTTATCTCTCAAAATTACCATTTGTCTTCTTTCATGAGAGTTTTCTCTTGATGGTCTCTCTGCATAAAATGTTCTTTCACAAGGAGTTTTCCCCAACCACTTCCTCCTCTTTGTAAAATAATCTTGAATTTTTTCCTCTGGACCTCAACCATCACTTCTCAGGAAGACTCTAAATTAAATGTGTCCCCTACATCTTTATTATTTTGATAATATATTATCTTTATAAATTTTATTCAGTTTATAATCTGATATTCATTAGCCTACTTATTTGACTAATGTCTCTGCTACAGACTGAATTGTAAGTTCCCAGAGAGTGAGAACATTGCCAACTTTTACTCGTTATTATAGCCTAAAATTTGTACCTGTAAGTCCTTACCGCTTCCATGAGCTCCGACTCATGGATTCAGCTGCCTACTTGATATCTCCATCTGGTTATTTAATCTAAAAACTAAAATTATGGCAATCAAATACTTGATTTTCCCCAGAAATCTATTTTCTCTCAATTTCCTCCTAATATCAAGAGATTACTGCACCCATTACACAATTGCTTAAGAAAACTTTTAAGAGTCATTCATGATTCCTCACTTTTTTTCTCTTTCCTGTCTATCAAATCCTTCATCAAATTCTATCATTTATACCTTAAAGCAACCCTGAATCTGATCACTTTTCACCTATACACTACTGATGTCTTTGTTTATAACATCATCACCTGTTCCTTGGCTGTTATAACAATTTACTAGCTAGTTTCATTGTTTTTGTACTTGCCTCCTAAAAATGTATTCTCCCCAGAGAAACCATGCTTTTCTACAAACATCTACTAGATCACATAAGTCCTTGTTGAGAAAAAAAATCTGATAGATTGTCATTGCTCTTAAAATAAAATATAAATTATTTATCATCTTCAGAAATCTTTATATGACTTGGCCCGTATAGTTCTCCTACATCATAGACCACTGGTTGCCTTCACTCCCTAAACTCTGGGCATCATTATTTAAAAAAAAAAAAAAAAAAATTAAAAGTATTCCTGTCTCAGGAGCTTTGTCCTTGATCTTTTATCTGATTAAAATTATTTACTCCAAATACTTGCACAAAAGCTCCTTTCATCATTCAGGTTTCAGTTCAATATTGCTTCTTCAGAGGGATTTTTGTTATCACACCACCATTTTTTTCTCCCATCCTCTCAAATAAGTTACTCTCATTGCAATTCTCTGATTTGTATTTATACCACTTGTTATGTGCTGATTGTCCATTAGATCTGTTGGAAGCTCCAGAAAATTAAGACTATGTCTGTTTTTTTGCTCATTTGATATGCAAATTGAGACTTAGCATAGAGTGGGTATTTATTAAATAATTGTTGAATTAATGAAATAATCTATAAATTAAAATTGTGCAATTACAGTGTATAAAAACAAGATAAATGCAAACACTTTGTAAAAATGCCATGAGACCTAAACACCCAATATGTACACCTCTGATCCTTGCTGGCCACATGCTATCAATCTTGTATCATCATATATAAGGTTTATATGACATATAAAACAGATGCTGCCCTAGGAATTCTTGCTGACCTTTGGCATAATGCTCAGAATTCAAATATGATTCCTATCATACCCAGCCTGACCCAAATATAGAGAAGGTCCTGGGATTGTTGATAAAATGATCAAACAGTCTACTGGATATAGACATACATTAAAAGCACATACTTTCATTCAGGTATCTTCAAACTAGCCACAATGTACATGGTGTTTCCACAGAGGAATCAGCCTTTTAGCAGTAGACGAGAAATAAATGTTGGAGAATTTTTTAAATCCTATTTTGAGAGGTAGGATGAGAACCAGGAGATGATAGGGTTGTTGAGACCAACAAATGAAGATTTCAAGAGGAAAGTGTTCATATATGTCAGATGCACCATATTCTCCACCTGTGCTAAAAAAGAAAAAAAAAAGGCCTTTTATTTTCCCAAACATCATGTTGTGTTATGCCACCTCAAAGTCAGTACGTGTAACCTTATTTTTTAATTTCTAGCAATCAGAACAATGTCTGGCATAAAATAAATAATTAGACAGAATGAGAAGCAGTGAATTTGAGTCTAGGAAAGTGATAGGATTATGGTATTACTTCTGCATTTTATTTGGAACTCAGGAATATTGATTTGGAAAGCACATCTGTGGTCAAACTAAACAGATCATGCTTTGCAGGGACTCTTTTCTTCTGATTCTCTCTGATTCAAACTGACCTACTAGTCCAGGTTTCTGTCTTTTATTTCTATCTTTTAGAAATGATTCCCTAGGTGAATACTAGCTGCTTTTTTCAGATTAGGTGGGTAATGACCAATACCCTAAAAACATAGAGGAAGAGTGCAGGATTTAAAAGTCAGTGTCTTTATATTAAATAGAAAACATTGGGGTTTTTTGCCAAGACAATTCAGGTTTTTGCTTGTTCTTCAGCATAGGCATTTAATGACACCGACACAGGACCTGCTTTGAACAATAGACTGTATTGTCACTCTTTGATGGACAATTCCTCTAAAGATCCCGTCTGGCAACCAGCAGGGGGCAGAAACAGTTCATTGATTTTTTTTTTTTGTTTTCCCTTTCTTCAAGGATGCAAAAAGCAGGTTTTTAAAAAAAGTATTATTATTAAAATATTGAGGTGACATGGGTTAGTAAAATTATATAGGTTTCAAATGTACAATTCTATAGTATCTCATCTATATATTGCATTGTGTGTTCACCATCCAGAGTCAGTTCTCCTTCCATCACCATATATTTGATCCCCTTTACCCTCATCTACCACCCACCTCCCCCCTTACCCTCTGTAACCACTAAACTGTTGTCTGTGTCTATAAGTTTTTGTTTATTTATCTGGTTCGTTTGTTGGTTTCAGTTTTATACCCACATATGATTCTTGACTTTTTCTGTCTGACTTATTTCGCTTAGCATAGTAATCACAAGATCCATCCATGTTGTTGCAAATGACAGTATTTCATCTTTCTTACCGCCGAGTAATATTCCATTGTGTATATGTACCACATCTTCTTTATCCAATCATCTATTGAAGGACACTTTGGTTGCTTCCATGTCTTGGCCACTGTGAATAATACTGCAATGAACATCGGGGTACATATACCTTTATGAATAAATGTTTTCAGATTTTTTTGACAAAAAAAAGCAGGTTTGTTTTAGAACTGGCTAAGCATAAGTGAGGCCAAGCCCTTAAGTGTTGTGGCATGGCTGAAGAGATTTAAAAAACCTTCTGTAAATCTAGTCCAAAGAATTGGGTGTTCAGAGGTTTTGAATACAATTAATTTCACAGACAAATAAATTTGCAAACTTGTTGCAACAATGTTGCTAACCTTTTTTATCAAAGGGATTATTCATTTTGAATTTGTACCAACTGGACAGTTAATCAAGTTTACTATTTGGAAGTGCTGAAAAGGCTGCATGAAAAAGTTAGAGGACCTGAACTTTTCATCAACAGTTCATGACTCTTGCATCACGACAATGCACCAGCTCACACTGCCCTGTCTGTGAAGGAGTTTTTAGCCAGTAAACAAATAACTGTGTTGGGACACCCTCCCTACTCACCTGATCTGGTCCCCAATGACTTCTTTCTTTACTCGAAGATAAAGGAAATATTGAAAGGAAGATATTTTGATGACATTCAGAACATCAAGGGTGATATGACGACAGCTCTGATGGCCATTCCAGAAAAAGAGTTCCAAAATTGTTTTGAAGGGTGGACTATATGCTGGCATCAGTGCATAGCTTCCCAAGGGGAGTACTTCAAAGGTGACAGTAGTGATATCCAACAATGAGTTGTGTAGTACTTTTTCTAGGATGAGTTCGCGAACTTAATTGTCAGACATTGTACGCTATCATTGGAGAAAATGTATGTACCACAAACTCAAAGTAGGCTTAAAATCTCAGTTTACAGGAAGGGTTATGATTATTAATTTTGTTAATGATCTAGTTATTATATATTATTTGCTTATTTCTTATTATTTATTATAGATTTTGTGTATTTATATTGCATAAGATGTCTACAAATAATACTGCCATCATGATTGAAATATTGAAAAATTATTATTCATAATTTAGAAGCATGACAAAAATTACATTACATGGTGCATCTGTTTAACTGTGACCATCTGGGTATTTAAGAAACTTCCATTAGGGCTTGTGTGATTTAATTAAACTATGATATAAATAATCTCTCTCAAGGGACTTTGTCTGTTTTATATTAACACTTTCCCCATATTTAAGAAAATGTGAGAGAACTTAAATAAAAAACAGATGTAATAAAATGATAAACATTAAATGAAAGGTGAAAAACAAGCAGAAAAGTGCAAAAAAGGCAGGAACTAAATCTCTCTTTAATTATAGTAAAATACAGACTTAAATACAGACTTAAAATTATGTGTAACTTAAATGTTACACATATTTAAAATTGTAAATTACAGAATAGGCCAAGAAAACATAACTCAGTAACCTCATTATAAAGATAAAGAAACTTGTATCGACTGCCTAAGAAACTAAGTACAGAAAACCAGTCTGTGAGATTCAGGTCCCATTGTTCTCCAAAGTATTTCTATGGCTTCCGTAAAACCATCTATAATCTCCTTCTCTTATCACTTCTCTCATTTTCTGATCCTCACATAGTGGAGAAGAATAGCTTTGCCAATGATAAAAAAATTGTCGATTAAATCAATAAGGTCTTCAGAAAGAGATCTAGAAACTTCAGAAAGAGATCTAGCACATATTTACATCTAGAACCAAGATTTATTCATGGAAATTTATAGTACCATGATCATCTTTACATGCTTGATAAAAATGTTATTAATAATGAAATTTTGAATTCATATACTGGCATTAATTTCCTGTTCCACTATCCTCTACAACAGGAGAATATGAGAAGTAAATTAGTTCTTCAAATTTGTCTGCTTCATCCCCAACAGAGGAAGCAATACTATGCCAAAAGTAGAGTCTAGGCCCAGATAACTGTTATTACAGAGGTGATGTGTCCCCAGAGCATAGGAGAGAGGGATGTTATAGACACTAAAGTCAAGGATGACTAATAGTGAGGAATCCCCAAATGATTGCCCAAGTTTCCTACACAAACAGTGGGAATCCAAATTCCCAAGGATGACATGGCCTCCAGAGCATTCCTAGTTAACATGACTTGCTTGCTAGCCCTACTGCTGCCACAGAGATGGGGCTCTTGGCTGCAATACCTTGTGCATGGAGTAACACTGGCCATGATAGTATGATCATGGGAGACAAAAATCAACCCATCCTGTGAAAGTCTAATCTGAACCAGAAAAGGAAGGGTTGGGAAAATACAGGAAGGGAAGTAACTAAGGGAAGGGAAGTACTTAGTGTAACTCACCAGGATGTTATTATGATGTGGTGTTACTGGGAAGAAAAGATGGTAGACCCCCGTACGGTTTGCATGGGGCCATGTGTAACTAACACGGCCCCTCACCTTTCCTGTCTAAGATTCATCTATTTTGAGAGATGCAGTGTTGAGAGTCTTCCTTGCTGTGGCCTTTGGCAATGGATTTTGGATTGTGTGAAAATAGATCGTTCCTTACTTATGTGAGTTGAATTTTAGTGTTTATTGGCTATTGCTATATTGTGAAATTGTAGCAGATACAAAATTTTAATGTCTGAGATTCCCATAATTCCTATATCTTTAGATTTCTAGAATACTCCAGAGGTGATAAAGGCTCCTTATCTGAGACAACAGAGCAAAGCATTTTTGGATATCAGACTACCCAGGTTTCATGGTCTACAAATCAGGTATGAGCCAATTATGTCTCTTAGACTGAAAGTGGTAACTATTTGAAAGGATCCATTATTCTAGAATGGGGGCAGTATTATGTAGTCAGAACAGCACTGGCTTTTGGATGAGAAAAATCTTAGTTCTGCCACTTATCACTTTATTTATCTTTCCCAAGACAATGTGCGTAAAATGTAGCATAACAACACCTTTAAAAGCACAAGATGTAGCAAGGAGCCTCCTTCTCTTTATTTTGTTTTCCTAGGCTCTACCTTTCCTTTTCACAGGTATTTCTATTGCTTTTTTGTTTCCTCCCTCTTCTCCATGGAGTTAAGACTGTTTACTGAGATTTAGGTACAAAAGCTGATGCGGTGGTGAAACTTTAAATCTATTTAATTAAAATCATGTAAGCCTGTGTTAATACCTCAGTCTGTAGGCATTCCTTGAAATCCAAAAAAATAATCTGGCTTTTCCCATTGTTTAATTTTGTTTTTAAATATATTAAGTATAATATTCATATAGGAATGTACATAAATCATAAGTGTACAGCTCAATTAACAATTGCAAAAAAGAACAACACATAAGACCACCTGGCCAAGACTGGGAGACATAGCAGATTTACATAATACATAGAAACAAACACAGAGAGGCAGCCAAAATGAGGAAATTGCAAATGGAACAATTCAGATCAGGAAATAGAACATCAAAAGTATCCTAAATTACATACCACCTTTCTGATCTATATGTATATATTTGTCTCTCATGCCATTATTTACTTATTTTTAACCTTACTTTTTTAACCATCACCCTGTTTTGAGCATATTCCACATTTTATTAGCCAGTTGTATTTTTTCTACTAAACATTAAAATTTTTTTTAAAGTATCCTAGAAGACTCCCATGTGTTCCCTCTTTATTATTAGGCTCATTCTCCCCAAAGTTAACCACTATCCTGATATGTCTCATTTTATCTACATGACTGATTAACTTCTCCACTTTTTAAAAAGTATATGAATTGAATATGATCATGTTCCTTATCTCTGACTTATTTATGCAACATAATACTTGTGAATTGCATTAATGTTGTTGATATACTGTAGTCAAATTTTTTTTATTGTTGGATGCTATTCCATCTTACATATATACAACAAGAAATTTATTGCCACTATTACTGATGGGTATTTGGGTTCTTTCGAGCTTTTGACTATAATGAATAAGACTTCTACGAAAATTCTTGTACAGTTTTTGTAAACACACCCATACATACATTTGAATTTCTGGAAATTTCTGTGTCATAGAGTATGTATGTGTTCATCTCTAGTGCATACTACCGAACTGTTTATTTTTGCATTGAGGAAACTGAGTTCCAGTATGTTTAAATTACCCATGGCTGCATCTTGGAACAGCAATAACCAGTGCATATGTTTTTGCGCATACTTAACTAGGAATTGGATGAAGAGAACAACTGCATGAGGCAGGTTGGCCCCAGTAGGAACAAAATGAGAGAAATGCCAGGGCAGGTAAGTAGACCCACACTCCACTCAAGGTCATTCTCCCAAAAAGATCACGTTAAATTTCAGAGGAGGCTGTATCACCTCACTAAGGCAGGAAATCTCTTTCATGCGGGCAGATCATTCTTTAACACAGCTGGGTATAATATGTAAAGAGAAAGGAAGGGGAAGATTGCCTATTCTAAATCTTCTGTTATTTCAGTCTATTTCTGGTAGAGAAAAAATGAAGTCAATGTCCAGAATACCTTCCTGTCGCTCTACTTTCTTCTGTCTCCCTTCTCAACTTTTTTTTTCTTTTTAAATATTTTTGTTACCTTTTATTTCATCCCTTTTCTCCATGGATCAAGGCTTCCTAACCCTTGTTTAGGTGCAAAAGCTGATATTATGGTGAAGTTTAATTCCTAAGTCTACTATCACAATGAGTAGGCAGGTGGGGAACAGAGGAAGAGAGAGGAACAGCACCTGCCAAGATCTAAAGTCTCCTACTTCATATGCTGGGTATACTGTTTTAGCAGCAGCTCAGGGCTTATCAGAGACTGAGGTCAGTTCTCTTATGCATTTTACTCTCTTACGAACAAAGCAAAGCTACCTTTATCTCTATTTTCTCCTTCCAATAGTTCCTCTATGAACTTCATTTTGGTATTTCTGAATCTTTTCAATGCCATCTGATTTAGTTTCAGAATTAGGATATTAGACACTATAAGACTGTAAATTAAAATTAATGATTCAGGTTGACCAATGGGACCAAAGAGCATATCAGAAATTTGTATGGAAATATCTTATTGTCACACGCATCTGAGAAAAAGAATGATATAGAAGTAATTGATTGAGCAGTTGGAGATCCAAGACAGTTGAGTAGATAAACACTGTGCCTGCTTCCTTCCATGAACACATTAAAATTACAACTAAGTTATAGAACAATCAACCTGGAGAACCATCTGAAGTCTAGCTGAACAGAAGTTTTATAACTAAGGATGTAAAGAAGAAGACACATCAAGACTAGGGGGGAGGGGTGGAGATGTAAAATGGGCTGGCCCCAAACCTCTATATAGCAATTGAGAGTCAAAAGGATAGCTTGGCTGTGGAGATTCCCCACGAGTAGTGAGGGACTCCAGCTCCACACCAGGCTTCCCAACAACATCTGACTTAGCACAGGCAGCAAATAGCCACAGAGCACTCTGTAGCTCCTACCAGGTATACTCCAACCAGTCACAGGCAGTGAGTGACCTGGGCCTGCACCAGAGCTCCTCCCAAGAGTTCCCAGGAATAACAGACTTGGTTTCAGACCACAGCAGCACACCGCCCAATTTGGCCCACAAGTGGCACACACAAAAGCAATCTCAACAGGCACCAGAGCCCTCTTGAGCAAATCTCCCTCAGTAGGATAAGCCAGCTGCACAGCATCCCGTAAACTGTGGATGTGGTTAACGTCACAGCCAATCAACCTGAGGGTCAATCCCACACACTGATGTGCCAATAGCAATCATGACTGAAGTATAACAGAAGGACACACACAACCCACACAAGGGACACTCTTGGAGAACCCAGAGCAGGGGACCAGGGAGACGATGCCAGGGCCCCAGAAGGCATGCACTACATTAGGCCACCCAGCCAAGACTAGGAGACATAGCAGATCTACCTAATACATAGAAGCAAACACAGAGAGTCCATCAAAATGAGGAAACAAAGAAATACATCCCAAATGAAAGAACAGGAGAAAAATCCAAAAAAAATAGAGGCAAGCAACTTACCAGATACAGAGTTCAAAACAATGGTTATAAGAATGCCCAGAGAACTTAGTGAGAACTTCAACAAAAAGATAGCAAGCATAAAAAGGGACATAGTAACCATAAGAACCAGTCAGAAGTGAAAAATACAATAACTGAAATAAAGAATGTACTAGAAGGAATCACCAGCAGATTAGGTGAAGCAGAGGATTGATAATCAGTGATTTGGAAGACAAGGTAGCATAAAATAGCCAATCAGAACAGCAGAAAGAAAAATGAATCTAAAAAAAGTGAGGATAGTTAAATAGACCTTGTGGACAACATCAAGCATAAAAATACTCGCATCATAGGGGTTCTAGAAGGAGAATAGAGAAAGCAAGAATTGAAAATCTGTTTGAAGAAATAATGACTGAAAGATTTCCTAACCTGGAGAAGGAAATAGACATACAAGTCCAGGAAATAGAGAGTACCAAACAAGATGAACCCAAAGACACATTATAATTAAAATGGTAAAGGTTAAAGACAAAGAGAGAATCCTAAAAGCAGCAAGAGAAAGGCAATTAGTAACTTATAAGGGAGCTCCAATAAGATTGTCAGCTGATTTCTCAACAGAAACTTTGCAGGCCATAAGATATTGGCAGGATGTATTCAAGGTGATGAAAAACAAGGACCTACAACCAAGAGTAGTCTACCCAGCAAGGCTATCATTTAAGATTGAAGAACAGATAAAGAGCTTCCCAGACAAGAAATAGCTAAAGGAGATCATCATCACCAAGCCAGTATTACAATGAATGTTAGAGGGACTTCTCCAAGATGGGGGGGAAAAAGATCAAAATTATGAATAACAAAATATAAATAACTACGTATTTATCAAAATTACTTTAAATGTAAATGAATTAAATGTTCCAGTCAAAAGATGTAGGAGGGCTGAATGGATAACAAAACAAAATCCTTACATATGCTGCCTACAGAAGATTCACTTCAAACTGAAAGACACACACAGAAAGTAAAGAGATGGGGAAAAGATATTTCATAAAAATGGAAACAAACAAACAAAAAAGGGTAGCGATACTTGTACCAGACAAAGTATACTTGAAAACAAAGGCTATAACAAGAGACAAAGAAGGACCCACTAATCCAACTTCTGGGTATTTATCTGAAGAAACCCAAAATGCTACTTCAATATGCTGCAGCCATATGTTCATTGCAGGATTGTTTACAATGGCCAAGATGTTAAGGCAGCCTGGGTGTCTGCCGATGGTAGAATGGATAAACAGGAGGTTGTACATATATACAATGGAATATTGCTCAGCCATGGAAGGAAATGGGTCCTTGCCATCTGGGGCGTCATGAATAGACCTGGAGGATATTTTGCTGAGTGGAGTATCAAACAAAGAGAAACATATGCAATGTGATGTTGCTGATATGTGAAGTCTAAAGAACAAAATAAACAAAACAGAAACAAACTCATAGATACAGAAAACATTTTGATGGTTGCCAGATGGGAGGAGTTTTGGGGGTATTTCGGGTACTTTTGGGGGGTTTTTTGGGTAAAAAAGGGGAAAGGGTTAAGAATTCCAAATCAGTAGTTACAAAATAGTCATAGGGACATAAAGCATAACATAAGAAATATAGTCACTAATATTGTAATAATTATATAGTCACTAATTTGTAATAACTAGGTGTGGTGTCACATGGGCACTAGATTGATCAGGGTGATAACTTTGTAAGTTATATAGATGTCTAATCACTATGTTGTACACCTGAAACTAATAGAATATTGTATGTTAAATGTAATGAAATATTAAAAATATATTTAAAAAGAATTTGTCATTTAGAGTATAGATCCATTCTAAATGTACATGAAAGGATAATTTAGAAAAAGCACATCAGATATTTAATCATACTGCAAAATCATAGTTAATTTTTTTAATTAAAATAAATATTATACTGGTAGAAGAATCAACAAACAGAACAATGGAACATAAAGAGAGTTTGGAAATAGACCACTGTATCTATGGGATCCTGAGTCTTGGCAAGGATGACATCACAAAACAAAAGAATAAATTGATTCGTAGATGATATTTGGAAAACCATTAATGACTTGAAAAAAATGTGAACTGTATTTCTATCACCCTCCATATACAAAAAGAATTTCATGTAAAGTACATACTTCAAAATTAAAGTAAATCAACAACGAAATGTTAAGGGAAAAATCTTTGTGTTTAAATACTAGGGAAAGAAATCTTCAATCAGTTCTTCAGGTACAAGTAATGAGAAGAAAATTAAGCATTTCAGCTCAATACAACAGACAGTGTCAGTATACAAATTACAATGGAGAAAAACATTTTTAACATTTAAAGACAATTGAAAAGAAATGTTGAAATTTATCATGAGATGGGACAATAATTAAAAATTGAACAAGATATATGAATAAGTAATTCGCACAAAGAAAAGAGTCAATTGCCTAGAAGATAATTAATGATTCTTAAATAAAGTAGTAATTAGATAAATATCAATTTTAAGAAGAGGTGATATTAGTTTGAACTCATAATGACAAAACATTAGAAAGTTGAATAAAATCAAATGTTGAATAGAAATGCTAATAGAAATATAAATTGTATATGTAATTCATGAAAGCTGTCCACCAATATTTACAAATTAAATATTAATAAATTTTATTACCAAGCAGTGCCACCTATGTTTACATAAATCAAGCTATTTTGTCTCCTAAAAGAATGCACTGAAAAATGTTCATTTTAATGCTGCTCATGAAACATCAATATGAAAATGGGAGACAACCTCACTGTCCATCACAAGGAGAAAGGCTAAATAAAATGTAATAAATGAATATTATTTTTGCAGCTTTGAGAAACAATCAACTGGATTCTCATGTAATATATAGAGTGAGAAAGACAAACAAAAATGAGATGTTATGAGGAAATACAATTTGTGTAAATTAAAATACATACAATCATTGTGTATTTTGCAAGAGTACCTGAACAGTGTTTAAGTACATCCTTCGTAAAATGGGATAATAATGTAAGAATGAAGTATAAAGGAGAAAATAAAATAAAAACTTTTGTTTTGGAGTGGTGTTGATAATCTGTTATAAACTGAAAAGTATAATGAACTCAACTCTGTGCTTGAGTTTCAAAGTTATTATCATCATTGAAACAAAAACAAAAAAGGAAGTAGTAACCCAAACTGTATTTCTGATTGGGTATCGGAGTGCAAAAAAGACACCTCTCTTGCTTTGCCTAGCATATGAACAAGTTGAAAAATCTGTCAAATTTATAGTCGTACAGAGGAACAACTGTTGATTCAAAGAGTGGTAAATAAAATCTACCCTACTTCTATTGTTGATTAAGCCTCTCACTACTGCCTTATTGTTTGCTAATTCTAATTGGGGTTTTGTGACCTATTACCCTGTGCGCTTTAACTGACGAAAAACCTGCTGTATGCCAGGTTGTCAGTTATCAACATTTATTGCCTCTCAATTCCAAATTCACTCTTAATTGCCCATTCTATGATAATGAAGGTAAACTTGAAAATGCTCCTTTCTCATTTGGCACAATATTATTTTTTGTCAGTAGAGTGTGCTGGACAGGCACTAGAGGAGGAAGGGAATTCTCTTCCTAGTTCTCTAGGCAGGATCCTGCAATAATCTCTGTCTCTATGGCAAGGTGCTCAGCTTCTGCAGTGCCAGCTTCTAGCAGCACACTTGGCTTTGCAGCAGAGTGTTTCAGTGTAGCACCTCTTGTGAATGGCTCCCTTTTACACCCACTTGGGTGGCTTTGCAGTAGAGTGTTGTTCTTCTGGAATTTTCCCATGAATCACTTCTCCTCTTACACCCACAGGCAGTTTCATAGGAAGATCTGAGGTTCGGTTCCCTCACATGGTGACTTCTGTTGGCACCTTAGGGAACAGAGTCTCAATAAGTGATGCTGACGTGGTACCTCACAATGGATGGCTTCTTAAGCATCACCCCTTGGGCAGCTTTGCGGGCTCAAAAATTGTTCAACCTTCTGTTGAGTCTTGAACATGCTCTCTCTCAAGAGGTATAGATATCAGTCCCAGGAGAAAGACCTCTCCCAATTTGTTCCTCAATCGATTTCTCTATCTCAGAACTACTACATAGGAACAGTGACTACTCCCTACGTCTTTTATTCTTATATTTTAAAAGTCTTCTTTACTCCTTATTGACTATTTCCATTTCTCCAATCTCCAGTGATAATTAACAATTATTTATAATTAAATTTCTATTTTTAAATCATTGTATGGTTTCACCACATTCATATCCAGGAAGTGATTGATACACTAATTAGATCCTGACTGATAAACTCAGCTGAGGCTATTCAATGATGATCAAATCACACAGATTCCTGAATATGAAAGGTTGGGAGCATGGATAGTACTAGCCTAGGAATATGATTTCTGGCTATGGTTTTTCTTTTTGAGACAACTCTTTCAGGTATTATCATCAATATTATTAACAATACCACTCTACCCTTACGTATTATTTATAATAATTATAACAAAAACACTATTTGATTACATTGCTATGCCATGTGTCAGGCATTGTGAAGTGTCAGATATTGCAATAAACATTTTTTATACTTTATCTCACTTAATCCTTACAGTCATACCATAAGAAAGATATATATAATTTTGGGTATTTTAGGCAAAAAAATGAGGTTTAGGAAACATAAGTGATTTTCATAAGCTCAGAGCTCATAAGAGGTAATGTTGTTTTCAATACAGGCTGTCTGATTTCAAAGCTTATGTTCTAAACTGTTATACTATGCCATCTCACATGTCTCTTCTCAGTACAAGCATCTCTTATACATGATGCATAATAGCTAGATTGTATTCTCTCATTTATGGATTTTTAATTTTAAACATATCCACCATAGTGTTCACCAAAGTTCATGATCATATCCTATCCTGTCCTATCCTGTCCTGCCCTACCCTATCCCCTTGCAGGCAATTTTGCTTTAATTATCTTTTCTACTTACTTGAAATTCTCAGAATACCAAATTCATAACTGTATTCCTCAGTGATTTGGCATATGCTAATCTCCCTTTCCATTATTTTTTCTTCTCTTTATGACAAATATCTACTTATCCTTATGATTCATTTCATGTTGAGGACTTCATCCTCTGATCTCATAAAATGACGTACACACTCATTTATAGTCATTTGTTGGATGCCTTACTTTCAGAATCTTCCTAACTAGATTTAGAACTGGGGTTTAGGAGGAGAGAAGAACCATTCCAAGTTTATATTTTACTTCCAGAATCTAGCATCCACATAAGTGGCTATTAATTGAGGAAATAAACTTAGGGAGTGCTGCTGATGGTAACACTATGCAAATGACTACACAGGCAGAGAAGCCATCAGATGCAGGATAAAAAAGCGAACAGAACTCAGGTCACTTTCTGGATATGAATGCAAACCATCCTGAGGAGAATGGGATTCTTTTGGTGTAAGCCCATAACAGGATTTCAAGATAGCAGTGAATACCAAGCCACAAAACAGCCCTCAGTTTTATATTTATCACAATATTAGCAGCCTCCTCCTTCTAAACACAGATTAAAAGTCTCAAGGGAAGAGGCAGTGAAACTAGCGGCACCTGCTTTCCTCCCAACCCTCTATAGATGACAGAGGGAACTAGCATAAGAGTGGTTGGGGAGGAGCAATGGGGATCGCAAAATACATAAGGAAACCTTAGCAGAACAGGAGAATCTTTAGGCAAAAGAACTTAGTGCACACAGGGCTGTGAGGTTCTGGACAACTGAAGAAAGAGAAGATGTCTATAAGGCTAAACAAAATAGTTGATTTCAATAAAATATAGCAAAAATATAAACCCCAAATGAATCCTTTTCTGAGGGAAATGAAGAATAGGCAGCAGGGTCTACTTCCACATATATTAACTATTTACAACCTCTCTTCTCATGGAGTCCAAGATATAGATATATTTTCCTGATGTCTGCACCTAGCCCCTCATTTCTTTATGTCTGTCAGGCCTTGACCTCTCATGTGCCCACCTGAGTATGAGACACAGAAACAATTTTAAAACACCAATGCAGTGCAAATAAGTGCTCTTTATTAGGCAGAAACCAGATGCCCAAACCCTTCAAAAAATTCCCATGTTGGGAATTTGTTGTTAGGCTCTGGGGCTAAAAGGGCCCTTCCTGGAAAGCAGAAAAGGAAGCTTAGTGGTACTTGTGAGCCAGGGCAGTGGCCACACCAACCACCACCTTCTGATAGGCAGCCTGCACCTGCGGGGTGAAATCCTTGCCAAAGTTGCGAGCCAGCACACACACCAGCACGTTGCCCAGGAGCTGTGGGGAAGAGACAAGAGACATGGTCATGGTTAGCAGCCGGGGCCCAGCTTGGACTCAGAATACTCCAGGCTCATCCCAAGCTGTGCCCCTAGAACTTAAGCAGAAAAATAGCTGGACCTTAGATGTTACTGTTGGTGCAAATCCACTCATATCAGCCTGAATTTTTACTTAGTAACATTGCTCGCTTTCTGCCTTAATCCAGAATTGTTATTGTTATTCTTTAGAACCATGCCAAGAAGCAATAACACATTTTATCCTCCTTGCTCTGAAAGGAGGAGATAAAGGAAAGAAAGTATTGGATAATTTTCAGTGGATTAAAAGAAGAAAATTGTTTAAATTAAACACTCAAAATAAAAAGTTTAGAAATAAAGAGGAGACATTGCAGAGAACAAAAAGACAAAAACAAGAATGAATAAGAGGAAACAATGGTTGTGAACAAAGAGGGCAGAATAAACTACAGGGCCCTGCAGAGTCCAGAAGGATGCAACCAGAGTACCTGGTGCCCATTCTAAACTGCATCCTGACATCTATGCCCTGTCCCCATGGCATGAGCATGGCTATAAAAAGAAAGAAGAGGGTGAACATCGAGGGCCCCAGAGACTCACCCTGAAGTTCTCAGGATCCACGTGAAGCTTGTCACAGTGCAGCTCGCTCAGCTTAGCAAAGGTGCCCTTGAGGTTGTCGAGATTCTTCAGACCCTCACTGAAGGAGTCTAGCACTTTCTTGCCATGAGCCTTCACCTTAGCATTGCCCATAACAGCAGCAGCAGAGGACAGGTCCCCAAAGGAGTCAAAGAACCTCTGAGTCCATGGGTAGACCACCAGCAGCCTAAGGCGTGAACACAGCACAGAGGACAGAGGGAGTCAGTGCCTGGAAGAAACCCAGGGGACTGCTCTGTCCCCACACACCCAGCTGCTATTCACTCTTCTTACAAGACTGTCTTGGAACCTGGATACCAACCTGCCCAGGGCCTCACCACCAACTTCATCCACGTTCACCTTGCCCCACAGGCCAGTGACGATACCCTTCTCTTCACCAGTCAGATGCACCATGATGTCTGTTTGTGTGGTTGCTAGTGAACACGGTTGAGTCAGAAGCAAGTGTAAGTAGCAGCTGGCCCTGCTCCTCCTTTTATGCCCAGCCCTGGCTCTGCCCTCCCTGCTCCTGTGAGCAGATTGGCCCGGACCAGGGTGTGGTTCTGCCGCGTGAGGCCTGAATGATGATAGCCATACCTGTCCTAGGCAGTTCTCGCACTGGCTTATGAGTCTGACTCCAGACCCTCAGCCTTCTCTCACTAGATATCTCCCAGCAGTATAAATTTCTACTTAAAATCATCCTCCTTGGAAATTTTACTTGTGTCTGTTTTCTTTTCTTTCTTTCTTTCTTTCTTTTTTTTTTTTTTTTTAAGAATCACAGCCTAGTAATCACTTAGAGATTGCCTCTTCAGTTTTCTTATTCCACAAATGAAGAATCCAAGTTTCAGAAAGTGGAATGGATGTGCCCACTGTGGTTCAACTTAAGAGTATACGGATGGATCTCCTCCTGTGTCTTCAGCGTACACAAAATATTTACAGCGACAGCAGGGATGAAACTTCTGCCCCAGTTCTAAGTATATCTTTCTTTCCTTGGTTTGGATTAAATCATTCTGGTAAGAAAATATATACTCATTCATCTTTTTTTCTTAATTTAGTCACATAGCCAAATAAATAATGATCGAAAATAGAATAAATATGAATCAAGAATGTCCTGTGAAATAGTTACCCTGTTATTTTTGGGGGATCCACAGATGGAAACATGTAGAGATCTCTCGATTTTGTAAGAAATAAAAATAAGTGAAAAATCAACTTCAACCCAAAGTCATTAGCAACCGTGAGGGAAGCAATGTTTTCAAAGACTCACCAGGGACATATAATTTGTTTCTTCCTGGACCAATCTGGGAAAGTATCTGGCAGAACCAAGAAGCCTCTCTGTGACTTGAAAGAAAGGATAGGAAAGGGGAAAGGTATTCCAGCCTTGGTTCATATTATATATTTTTTTCCCTTAAGCCACTAAGACTGCTCTGTGCATAATCATTTCTTTGATTCAAATTCATCACCTGTAATTTCATTTTCTGTATATATTTTGTTTGTTTAAACCTTCTTTTGCTAAAATTTACTATTCTATCCCTATAGCTTTTCCAATACCCACCCCACACACACACTCCACTGAGTTCTTTTCCCCCATGTAATAAATTCTGTTAACTTCTCAGACTAAGGGCAAAAATCTGAAGTATAGAATTCTGCTCCTTGCTATTAAATGATGCAATAATAAGATCAAAAGCAGCAAGTAGTCCTGAGCTCAGCATAGGATCTCCGAGTTCCCTGAAAGCTCTGCTAGTTATTTTCTCTCTTTTTCATCATCTCTACTTCCTGCATCTTTTCCCCTTCCTGAATTTCCATTTCCTTTTAGTAAGGAAAGGCCCATACATTTTTTACTTTCCATGTTTCTCCCACTTTAGAATCTTCCTTTGATTCAGGTACCCCGATGTCTAGAATCACCTTTCTCTCTCTTCTGCCATCACTGGCAACAAACGTGTAACAGAAATCTCTTATCATTTCAGCTCTAATATTCTGAGACTCTAACCACAAAAACATTTTTAGGAGAATCAGAAGAAAAGGACTTTCCTATTTCTAGTTGTTCCAATTAAATTCATAAAAATCCTACTTCCGTTCCTCCATTCCCCAAAATATTTTCTCCATTATTGTTAGAGGAATAAAGATTCCTCCCCCCTTTTACCTGTCCCAAACTCCAGCAAGTACTTGTGAACAAACTCACTGTGATTATTCTCAAATATGTGGGAAAGGCATGGCTCTTGTCTGGCTATCTGGAAGTTAGGTCAGAATTACATTCCCATAAAAGATTATAGGTGTAAAGGGATAGAATTTAAACATTTTCTATTTATTTGCATTCTTCTCTAAAACCCTGAAGCCAAGGAGATCTTACTTTGGTCTAATGCTGGAGAAAGATTCCACATATTGACTTTTAGGAAAAGAGGTCTCTCAAATATTTTAAATGTTAAAAACAACAGCAACAAAACACCATTTAGTTTGACCTTTATCTTTTGAGTTTTGTTTCATTAAATTTGAACCTCTGTTAGCTTCATTGTTGTTTTACATTCAGATTGTTTTCAAAACCTTATTTCACACTCCTGATATCAGAGGTCAAGCATATGTATATAAAAGGAGAGCTTCTAGGGAAAGGTTGTCTTTTGCAGAAATTCTGTGTCACAGAAAATTCACAGACCTTACTAAATAATAATATAGAATACATTTATATTTTGCTGTAAATAGCCACATTGTCAAGGCTACAGCTTTGGCATCTAGATTGACAGAAACTAGCCCATAATTAAAGACTTCCTTTACATTTCCTGTTCTCAGAAATGGTTTCCCTAAGTTCTTCTATTGCATCTTCTTCCTTAAGCCTTCTTTGGACATGAATGATCTTCGGGCCACTCTTTTGTACTGGCCATGACCACAGCTACCATTATCCTCATTTCAGGACAGAAGTCACTGCACTCTTTCATCGTTGCTACTTAGTATGACTGAAGAGTTAAACAGACTTTTCCTTCTATTACCTGTAACCCTGCAGAGACAATGCTGCAAGCTGTAATAAGACATCGAAAGCTGACATACCAGAGAAAAATAAGGAAGAATGAATAGTGATGCATGTGGTTTTATTCAGAGCCTCAATTTCAAATCCGGATCAGCATTCAAATGTTCTGGAAAGCTTCTTAAGCCCACTGCCATCTTCACTATTGTGAGCTTACTTCTACCCTGTGAAGGGATACCACAGGATATCTGCTTTACTTCCAGCCCCACTGAGCACTAAACACACACACACACACACACACACAGTCCCCAAGAGAGACAGAAGTTTTCTTACTTTACTCATCTTTCAGGTTTATCAAATTCCTAGTGTTCTATACCAGAATGGGCTTAGTCTGAGTATGATTAAGAGGCTAAGAATTACCTTCCTTCAAGAAAATTATGACATTCACCCAGAGATGTATGGTTTGCTGTTCATTCTAAAAATTACACTCAACTAGAACACTTTTGTACATGCTCTAGTGTTCAATTTAAAATTCCCCAAGAAGACCATTTCAGCAATATAACCTGTATTTTTCTCAGTGGAACAGTTATTTTTTACTCTTCTCTCCTACATGTACCATCTCTTGGTTACCTCAGTTTAGCATCCATTCAAAAATTAAATTAAATTTAAAAAATTAAATGAAATAAAATTGCTACAAAAAGAACAGAACTCATAGAAACAAAGAACATAAACACAGAATGGTTTAGGAATAGGATAGTTTAACTCATTCTTTTAAAGTTATATTTCTCTGTAAAAAGCAATAAATTCAGTATAGCCATAACAATAATTTCTCAGTCTGTAACTTTCACATTAATATTTCCTCCACTGGTTTCAGGTTTTTATTCAGAATAAGCCTCTTTTTTTTTTTAATCTCACTAAGTGGGCCATGATGTTGATTTATGGGGAGCAAATGGACAGTCTCTCCCAAGTTAAATTTGAAACTGTACATATTTAGAAGTAAAATCTTGACTTCGGTATGGGCACCCTTTACAAATATGTAAAGCACTAATTCATAAGGCCAAACCTCCAGGGTACTGCTCTGAGGCTCAAGAGGTGGATAATCTAGAATACTATGCTAAATCCCCTTGACATTAAATTGTGTTGTCTTGAAATATTTGTAGAATTTAATCCACAATATTAATTTGCTCTCTTTCTCTCTCCTCTTCTCCCCTCCCCTTTTCCTCTCTTCTCCTCTCTTGTCTCCTTTAACCTTCTCTGTCTGTCTCTACCCACCCCCCCTCTTTCTTACCCTGCCTCCTCTTTCTTTCCATCTTTCTTCCTCTCACACATATACCCCATTTTCATTAAAACATAATGAATATCACCTATAAAGCAACATGATAGGGCGGAAATAGAAATAACCATGGGGTAAATTATCAAATAAAAGCTTAAGGGATTAATTCTACTCCTAGACTTTTACAGAAGCTCTGCTCTAACAAAGAATGAGAATATAATAAGCTGCCAAATCTCTTTCTATCCCTCAACATACTCACTCTCAATGTGAGTAGTACTCACTCTCCTAGTATATCATAATTGTGCTTGATGCAAGTCCCATCTGTTCTCTCGAATTCTTCAGTATTGCAATTTTTCAGACCTAAATTCTTGTCTAGTTTCATTAGCCAGTTCCAGAGTTGACAGAAAAAAAGAGGGTAGAGAAAGCCTTTATATATTTTTGTTCTTTTCATAATCCTTTGGAGGAAAGAAGGGTACTTTGTTTCCCCCTTTCCAGACCATGAAACCCACAGTGTCTCTTAACCTCTTTCAAATCCCCTGAAAGTCTCTTCTTGTCTGAATATCTGATTTTTACGAGGACATTCTGTGGTCAGGAGTGTGAAAACAGTCTCCCTCACATTTCCCTGCTTCTGGGATATAAGCCTGTGATATTTAAAGATCATATTCAGATATAAAGAGTTCTCAGTGTCTACTGTGTACAGTGAAGAAAAAAATGATATAAAAAGTCTCTGCCCTCAGGCAATTCAAAATGTAGTGCTGAAACTATAAATTGTAGTGCATTGTCTATATCCTGGTAATATAGGCACGGTTATTATGAAAACATTTTCAAACAAGTTCTGATTATGATAGTCAAGTCTAAAATTAATTAACAGGAACAGGATATAGATTTAAAGAAATGCATACAAGTTAGAAGCTTCTACTCACTTATATGTGGAATCTAAAGAAAAGAATAACTGAATCAACTAATCAGAAACAATCTCAGAGACATAGAGGAAAAACTGAGGGTTGCTAGATGGGAAGGGGGGTGGGGATAAGGGAAAAGGCGAGGGGATTATAAAGCATAATCAGTAACTACAAGATTGCCTCGGGGATACGAAAGTCAATTTAGGAAATGTAATCAGTAACGTTGTAAAGATTTTGTAGGGCATCCAATGGACACTTGTCCCATTAGGGAGACCACCTCAGGGATGATGTGGATGCCTGATCACTGCACTGTACACCTGAAGCTGAAGCTGAACAATAATGAATGTCAACTACAATTTTATGTATATATATATATATATATATATATATATATAGTTACAAGAAGTGGAATATAGCATTAGGAATAGAGACAGTGAAAATGTCTGTAATGGCTGTATGTGATGTCAGAGGGGTAGTACATGGGGGGAGGGGGTTTATCACTGCATAAAGGATATAAATGACAAATGTTTAACTATTACATTGTTTTGTACACCTAAAACTAATTAAAAAATAAAGAAGCTTCTAGAAATCCTTCAAAGATATTTTACTACCTATAATTGGAAAGCAAAAGTCTGATCAGTACTTTACTTTCCTACGTGCTTCCTCATTGTATATTATATAGCATTAATACCCAAGGAATTCTGTGCAATGGTCAGAATTGTCCTTCGGTCCCAGGAATTTTAAAACAAGGAATAATTATCCATTCATTCACTTATTTCATTTAATAAATTTTTGCTTATTTCTATGTAGGAGCTTAAGGCACAGTAGTCATGTAGGATACTGTAAAACAGGCACAAATGTTTATACAGCATGGAGAATGAGTGTGATGAATAAAAAGAAATGTGGAAAATGGGGCGGGGGTGGATAAATTTTCTTACGCAATATTGGAAAGTTCATTGAAGCCAGGGTCACAAAAGGTCACAAGTGATATTCAAGCATTAAACTTTGCCTGAAGGGGAGGGGGCAGGAACTAGTTTTGGAGGTGTTTTGGGACAAGTGAGAGAGGGAGGTTATTCCTTAGAGCAGGAATACTTAATGGAATATAATATTATGGGCTACAATGTGCAGGCAAAGGAAGTAGAAAGAAAGAGAACATAACAGTGTCTTGAACAACAATTATGTCTCCAATTGAGCACATTATATTTTGAGTAATTGTAGAAAATATATCAAAGCATTAGACTGAAGCCCATATCATTGGTTTGAGGTCCCCCACAGAACCCCTCTATGCCTGTATTGTCTCTATGTTTCAACCCTTCTTGACAATTCCTATGCTTTGGAGGTAGAAGTATCATCATTAGTGAATGTGTTTGACCCCCTTCCTTTTCTCATTTCCCTTGACCTCATTCTATAAGACACAAGAGCTCCACGTGTGCAGGTCCTCAGAGAATTTACCATAACCCCAGAGGAAAAAAAATAATAACAAAACAAATGAAATGAACCAAGATGTTGAGCTGAAAGTTCTTTATTAGGCAGAAGACATACCCTTGAGGGTGGGCATTATTTCCCCAAGTTAAAAAGATGGAATCTAGGGAAATAGGGTCTTCCATTAGTAATCAGGAAACAGGCCAGGATCTCAGTGGTACTTGTGAGCCAGGGCAGTGGCCACACCAGCCACCACCTTCTGATAGGCAGCCTGCACCTGCGGGGTGAAATCCTTGCCAAAGTTGCGAGCCAGCACACACACCAGCACGTTGCCCAGGAGCTGTGGGGAAGAGACAAGAGACATGGTCATGGTTAGCAACCGGGGCCCAGCTTGGACTCAGAATACTCCAGGCTCATCCCAAGCTGTGCTCCTAGAACTTAAGCAGTTACCCAGCAGCTGCAGGAAAGGGGTCAATAAACATATACACATGATTAACAGAGAAATCAAGCTTGGCTTCTGAGAAAGGGGGTCAAAACTCATTTTCTTTTGCCAATACTTGAGCTCAAATTGATCCTCAGGTTATCCCCACCAGCATAAATGAGTAAATATATATGCATTTATATTATATATGCTATATATATATATATATATATACACACATATATACATATATTATATACATATATAATATAATATAAATACATAAAAATGTATGTATACTATATATTTGTATATTTTATCATATATTATATACGAATTAATGATTAATTAATGAGAGGATGGGCTGTCTTTTAGCAACTATTGCTACTCTACGTCCTACTTCTGGTCTTATCATGCCCAAATATTCCCTTTCCTTTTCTTTCCATTGAGTCTTGACTCTATAAAGCTCTGATTCACTTTTCAATTTTGAAATTAGTTGGAGCGTCTAGAATCATATCCTGTGCTCTCTTTTTTGAGGCACATTCACAATCCCCATGTGGAGGATTTTTCCAAGTGTAGAAGTAGCAGGTTTGAGCTGGTATATGTAATTTGGGTACTAGGTAGGGAAAAGGAAATTAGGGGGGAAAGAGAGAGAAGTAAAAGACAACACATTAAGTAAACAACTTAATTTAAAAAGCAAAGTTGTGAGAAAGGAAACAATATGGAATATTGAAAGAAAAAATAGAGAACTATATATATTTTGAAAAGCATTAAATGATGACATATAATAAAGTAAAAAGGAACATGGACGAAGAACATGTAGATGAAAAAAACAGACTGAAAGACTAGAAAGTGAAAAGAAAATAGTGGAACATCTAGACTCACCCTGAAGTTCTCAGGATCCACGTGAAGCTTGTCACAGTGCAGCTCGCTCAGCTTAGCAAAGGTGCCCTTGAGGTTGTCGAGATTCTTCATACCATTACTGAAGGAGTCAAGCACTTTCTTGCCATGAGCCTTCACCTTAGCATTGCCCATAACAGCAGCAGCAGAGGACAGGTCCCCAAAGGAGTCAAAGAACCTCTGAGTCCATGGGTAGACCACCAGCAGCCTAAGGCGTGAACACAGCACAGAGGACAGAGGGAGTCAGTGCCTGGAAGAAACCCAGGGGACTGCTCTGTCCCCACACACCCAGCTGCTATTCACTCTTCTTACAAGTTTGCCTTGGAACCTGGATACCAACCTGCCCAGGGCCTCACCACCAACTTCATCCACGTTCACCTTGCCCCACAGGCCAGTGACGATACCCTTCTCTTCACCAGTCAGATGCACCATGATGTCTGTTTGTGTGGTTGCTAGTGAACACGGTTGTGTCAGAAGCAAGTGTAAGTAGCAGCTGGCCCTGCTCCTCCTTTTATGCCCAGCCCTGGCCCTGCCCTTCCTGCTCCTGTGAGCAGATTGGCCCAGGACATCGCGAAAGTTCACTGGTTTGTGAGAATATAAGATGCACCCTCATTCTCAGTTCTCTTTGAGAAATTGAAATTGGCTGTTCTAGGTCTTGAGTATCTTGACTCGGAAACTCTGCTCTTCCTATACTTATTTCCTGACCACATCTCCTTCAGCAGTGGTTTCTACAAATATATATTTAGTTTCATTTATGCACAGATGTTTTAGCTTGATATTGTGGAATGTATCTTAGTTTAACTCATCCAATTCTTTCATTTTGTAGATAAGAAAACTAAGTCCTATAAAGCAGAATGTTTATCAAGTAGACTCTATGTGGAACTTCTCTTTGTCACTAGAGATATTTATAAGTGGTTGGAATACATAAATATTTTGCCATAATTATAATTTCTCTTCTTTCTACATCTTGGATAAATACCCCCATTCAGAAAACACTTTTTTTTCCCATTCCTTCATTGAAATAAATGTCCATTGAAATAATGAAAAATAATAAATATTATCTCTACCAACTACTGAAATGTGTTTGGGAGCATAAATTATAATGGGAACAATTTAATTAAAGATAAAGAAAAATACCTGATACCTATAACATAGTTGTTTAAAACTATGAACTGACTAAAGAAAGAATGCAGAGAGATTGAAAAAAGATTTACCTTTTTCAGCCACATTAAGTCTGACTGGGTTTCAGGGAAAATTCAAGAGCTGAAATTTCCCCATCTGTGTCCCCAGGGAAAAAGTGGAGTTAGATCCAGGAAAAAAAAATTCAAAGGAAATTTCACTCTTTTCTCAATTCAAATAATACTACAATTATATACAAACACATACCCACCAGTATAGTGGAAGGATGGAAGGAAGAAAAAAGGGAAGGAAGGGAGGAAGGGGAAAAGGGAAGGAGAAAGGGAGATGGGGAGAGAGGGAGGAAGGGGGAGAGGGAGGGAGAATCTAACAGAAGGAAAAGACAAAATGAAAGAAGAAGAAAAGGAAAAAGAACATAAAGAAGATGAGAGGAGAAATTGAGAATTCCAAAATTTTCCAAAGATGTAGATTAACAAAGACATTTGTACCATGCTAGTGAGAGTGTAAAATAGATGAATGCTTTGGAAAATATCTGATAGTATCTACTAAAGCAGAATGTATGCCAAACCTATGATCTAGTGATTATATTGTAGATATAAAGAAAGGCATGCTTGTGTGTGTCCAAACAATGTCTAGGAATGTTTGAAACATTAATATGCATAAGAATCTCAAACTAGTAGCAACTTAAATGCTCCTCATTTGGTTGAATAAATAAATTATGGTTAGTAAAAGAATGAAATATTACACAGCAATTAAAAGAATCTACTACAGCTTCACATGCAACAATACAGATGAATTGTACAACATAATGTTGACTAAAAGTAACCAGAGACAATAATTCAAACTATATGATTCATCTATAGAAAGATGGAAATGTGACTTTAATTTAGATCACAATGGAAGGGGTATTACATGATAAAAAGGTACAGAGGAGCCATGAGTGATCATTAAACTGTATTATAATTTTTCTTTAACCTGAAAGCCAACAAAAACTATTGAAAATTCAAGGTAGTGGGTAGCATGATTTGATTTATATTTTTCAAGAAATATTCTGGCTACAGTGTATAAGTGAATTTTAGGAACAGAATAAATGAGGGACAAATAGGATGATATTATAGAGGAGTTGAAGTGAAAATGCCATCTCTATTTTCAGGTTTAGCAATGAACGATGGGGAACAGAAGGAGGAGTAAGTTAGTAGGAATAAGTTAAGAAAAGATCAGGAGTTCAATCTTGGACACCTTGTATTTGATGCACTCTTGAGCAATCAAAAATGGGATACTTAGCAAATAGTTAGATTTATGGGTCTGGAGTTCGGAAAGAATACAATCAGGTCAAAAGTACACAATGAAATAGGGCACAGAGGAACAAATCATAGTGCTACTGCTACCTTTTCAAAAATGACAGACAATGGACTTCACAAATATCTACTTGAGATTTTGGAACTTATTTGTGAAGTAGGAATCATTATCCCATTTTATAAACGAGGAAATTAATTCTGAAAAAAAACATTAACTAAACTTTGCAAAGCAATGGGGATGTAATTTGATCTTTGTTAATCCCAAAGCCCTGGCTTTTCACTTCTATGCCAGGAAATGGGTACAGGAATTTGAGTTGACTACTGCAAAAGTGGCTGTGGTCTTTGCCAGCTCCAAACAACAGACTTCTAGGCATTTTCTGTTCTGTCAGTAGAGTTCCTTTTTATCTTATCATTCACCAGACAAAAAACCTTGCTGTCGTCTGTGACCTCCACTCTCTATTTCACTACGTTTCCGGTCCTTCAGAATCTTTGCCACAAAGGTCCCTTACTTAATATTTTCTTAGGTTCATTACTCCTGTCAAGTTCATTCTTTTACCTATCACTTCATTATAATCTCAGCAAACTCCTGTGGCTATACCCAAGTTACACCCCATCTTTTTAGCTCTATACCCACACATGGATCAATTTCCCGTTAATTATATCCCTCTCATGTGCAAGAAACTTCACTAGTTCTTTTTGCTTCTAACAACAGCACTTTTTCCTGCTTTTACTGGTCTCTCTAGCAGCTTCTCTACTTTTATACCACCCCACTGCTTTTCTTTTCTTTTTTTTTTTTTAAAGATTTTTATTGGGGAAGGAGAACAGGACTTTATTGGGGAACAGTGTGTACCTCCAGGACTTTTCCAAGTCAAGTTGTTGTCCCCCAATCCCAGCCGCAGAGGGCACAGCTCAGCTCCAGTTCCAGCCCCTTTGTTAGTTGCAGGGGGCGCAGCCCACCATCCCTTGCGGGAGTCGAGGAGTCGAACTGGCAAACTTGTGGTTGAGAGCCCGTGCTCCAACCAACTGAGCCACCTGGGAGCTGAGGGGCTGCTCATTGACTTCACTCCAGTTGAGGAGGGCGCAGCTCACTGGCCCATGTGGGAATCGAACTGGCAGCCCCGCTGCCCAGAGCCCATGCTCCAACCAACTGAGCAACCCATCTGCCATCCACTGCTTAAAAAAACAAAAACAAACAAACAAAAAAAGCTTTTCATTTGATATTTTATTTTGGAAACATAATCTAGCAAGTTGCACAAGTTTATATTCATATTTTTTTCAATATATTATATGGAAACAATATATTTGTTGAATGAGTTCTTTGAATCTGAAATGCACACATTTGATTAATTCATATTTAGATGTATTGATTTGGGTAATTTTATACATGATTGACTATTTAAGTAATATTTCATTAATCTTAAATTTTTTTTAAATTTATTGGGGTGACATTGATTTGTAAAATTATATAGGTTTCAAGTATATGTTTCTATAATACATCATCTATATGCATTGTGTGTTCACCACGTACTTTTTTTTATTAAATTTATTGGGGTGACAATGGTTAGTAAAATTACATAGGTTTCAAGTGCATGTTTCTATAATACATCACCTATATATCACCCTTCCCACGCTTTTAAAGGGCCCATTTCTCTTCTATCACTGATTCATGGGTTTATCATTTTCTCATATAAATGACCTTTTATCTCCATCAAAAGCTTAATGTAATTAGAAGTATGTTCCATGTCACAGAGCTAGCAGATAAAACAGATTCAAACCAAGGCACTCAGTTCGTCATATACTTTAGGGATGGTTCCTCCATTAATACCATTGGAGACACTAGGGAAAATTTTAGCGCATGACCCCTGACTGGGTCTGTGGGAAACCCCAAATTCACTGCACTACAGAGGATAATAATATGTTTTTTGTAGTAAGTAAAAATGAGCTCTATCTTGAGTTTATGCAAATAACAGCATACACAGGACCTATACTGTGAGCTCTAACAGGTCCCTACTCACGATCAAGCATCTTCTTGCATGTCTGGAGAATACCTCTATTCCCCCACTTTTTCTAAAGACATTGTCCAACTCATGAATCTACTTTTTCTTCTTAGGAGTAACTACCTCATCAAGTCCACTCTTATCTTGTAGAATCTCACAAAAGTCTCTTTATCCTCCCAAACTCCCAATCTCCAATACTCCCATTCTTGTAGGAGTGCTTTCTTTTAGCTGAAGCAACATAAAAGATAAAAAGAGAGAGAGAAGACAAGGATATTCCTTATAGAGCATAATTTTTATTTTATTTTTATCATATAGGAGTTAATTCTAGAGGCAAGGCATTGTCCCCTAGTCTTCAGGAGATGAACTCCAGGAGGCACAAACAGAGCTGGACAGGCAATTCAGTGGTACTTGTAAGCCAGAGCATTAGCCACCGCCGTTGTCAGCTTCTGCCAGGCAGCCTGCATCTGTGGGGTAAACTCCCTGTTGAACTGGGTTGCCAAGACAATCACTATCATGTTGCCAAGCAGCTGGGGAAAGAGTGAGGAGAAAAAGAAAAATAGTACAGAGTAAAGCTGGCCTTGCAGCAATAGACACAACACACGTTTCCTTCCTGATAAGAGCCTAAGCAACTTTCAGGGTCATGCTCCCACAAAAGTACATCATTATGGACTTGGCATTGGCTTCAGTGTGACTCCCAGCCATGTACCTCCCGTTGGGCTCTATTCTTCTCCCACTTGCCCTGCCAACTCATGACCCCAAATCATTGCTATGAATTGCTTTTCTCCTTTAGAGACTGTGTCTTTTTTAAAAGTAGGATTATAGTACTGGCAAGGGACCTTAATACGTGCAGTGTAAGTCTCCAGATATTATATATATTCAAATTATTTGGACACTTGTGACAAAAAATTCTATATCTTGTATATAAGAGCATTTAATCACTGCTAATGGTAGGGGTGAGACACAATCACCTATTAAAAAGATTGCTTTTACTTTGCCCTGCTTAGTCCTGCTTGTGCCTTTAAGGACCATGCAGAAATATATTCATCCATTTTTATAGAAATTTTCAGTTAGCAAAGGCAAGATGTTTTCTCCCTGGCTTAATTTGTATTCTCTAGGCCAAAAACATTTAGCTCAATTTTGGCCAGTGCTCTTCACAACATGTATTGTTTCAGAACTATCAGAAGGCCAGTGGTCTCCACTGGTCATGGTAGTTACTCTAGTTGGTCTTACCTGTGACCTTTGAAAGAATCTAACTACCAAAATCTAGCCCTTTCCTGAAATATTACTTTCCCAAAATACCTCTATAGGATAAGACTAAGTGCCTGTGTTTCTTAACGTATAGAGGACACAGATATCTAAGATTAAAGAAGAAAACACAAGCATGTCCTGAACTCACCTTAAAGTTCTCAGGATCCACATGCAGCCTGTCACAGTGCAGCTCACTCAGGTGAGAAAAGGTGCCCTTGAGGTCATCCATATGCTTCACAGCATTTCCGAAGGAGTTCAGCACCTTCTTGCCATGGGCCTTGACCTTGGGGTTGCCCATTATTGCAGTTTCAGAGGATAAGTTCCCAAAACTGTCAAAGAACCTCTGGGTCCAAGGGTAGACAACTAGGAGCCTATGGGATGAACACAGACCAGATAGGAAGTTTGAGTATATAAGAAAACTGACCAATCCCTCTTTCAGGAACACCTTCTGCCTTTCTGCTCCCTTCCCTGGCCACCAGTGCCTACCTTCCCAGAATCTCGCCTCCGGCAACCTCCACATTCACTTTGGCCCACAGGTTAGCAACAGCAGCCTTCTCCTCAGCAGTAAAATGCACCATGGTGTCTGAGAGCTTTCTGGTGATCACAGATGAGCCAGAAGCAAGTTTGTACTGCTGCTTCTCTGTGCGTCCTTTTATTCCTCATTTTTGGCCCCCAGGCCCTTGCTTCTCCCAATGAAATGAGACTATCGGTCAAGAGTGGATTGTCACCACTAGGGTGGGGTTTGGACAAGGGAAGGTCAGCAAGATGGACATTTGTGTAGCTGATAGTGTAGGAGGCTCTATCAGGGGGACTCTGTTCTCTCCCCTATCATGTACTATGCAATTCATATCTCAAGCTCTCCACCACCACTCTCCCTGGTAACCTATAGGCTGACCATGAGGCATGAATAGAATTAGGAAGGGGAAAAATTAGAAATCTGTTGGACATTGTGTCAGGTGTTTACATCATTCTGTTGTTCACCTAGGGTATAAAAGAAGCCACAATTCGACTTGATTTTTCTAAGGCTTAGATGAGGTTCATACTTTTATAATTCTTGTAAACAGGAAAAAAGACCCCAATCTATCATCAGTTTGGAAAAAGGATAGATAAAAACTGGGTAATTTAGAGAATAATTGAGCATTATCTCGTTGTTGTTGATTTCTATTAATAATCTATCCACTTGTGTGAGCAAATTTTTTCACTCTGATTATATAGACAATGTCTCTGGACAATATCATGTATCTACTCATTTGGCTTATTTAGGTGTTGGGGAAAATAGGTGTTCCTGTGTTCAGTGAAGGGAGTATTAGAAGACTCCATGGAAATACATAAGGATTAAAGGAATTGTCTCTAGCGTATACTGGATCCACACTCCCTTTGCTGTGTTTAACTTCTCATATCTCCTCAGGCAGAGGAAATCTTCGTTGTATGCCACACAGTACTGTCGCTGTGAGCAAAGGTACTTTGGTCTCATGCATCTCAAACAAGCATTTATAGGATTAAACAGGACACACTTCCAGTGGGGAAAGGAATGGCTTATGTAATTTTTTTTTCTCTCAGAGGTTATTGTCCCCACATTTTGAGTTCCAGCCTTGTTTGTTTGTTTGTTTGTTTCTCCCAGAGATCAATCTTACAAATAAAACCATATGCTTTAATAATCTCCATGTGTATTGACAGAGGTACTCTAAAATTTAAAGAGTTCAGCCCAATATTATTAGAGCCAAGTTTCTGGTTTTACAAAATAAATCCTTTCTGTCTATTTGATATAGTAATAGACTTTTACCTATTCAGCTTGAAAAAGACTTAAATGTGAAATGTGGAAAAGAATTGCTAAGGTGCCAAAAGCTATTTTACCATGAAAGATTTGATTATCTGTGAGCTTTCAATCCCAAGCTGTACTGATGTGAGCACTTCAGTACAGAGATATAAAGAAAAGAGTTGAATAAATTCCAAAAGGAATTGCTTCAAGAGCAGAGGTCAATGTCCATTTCTCCATCAGGAAAGATGTTGGTATTAAGAAAGAATGTAACTACAATGCCTTCCAGTGCTTTGACAAAACCTCAGATGTGTAGCTTTCTCGCCAAGTGTCTGTGATTTCATATTGTTGGAACAATTGTAACCCTAAGTGTTGCAGCTTTCTATAAGTTTGCTGCGCTGAACCAAGGAAGAAGCTATACTCAGATTTCTTCAGAAATTATGATTCCGTGAAAGAATTGATCAAATAAAAATAGAAATTATGAAGTTACCTGGGAATTTGATTGGAGGAGACCTCTATCTTCAAATTATTTTTCTTCTGACATATCAGACTGCCTAAGATCATAATATTGCAGGCAAAATTCTTTCAGTTCTTGTGATCTCATGTGAAGATTTGCCTGCTCATTGATGGAGACTCAGGAATATCTTAAAGGCCATGAGGATAAAATTTACCAATATCTAAATAGCTATTTTGTAGTTATAAGCAGAAATGTTGTGAGTTCTCACACTCTAAGGATGGGATGGGGACAATTTTATTGGAATGAAGGAGAAGGGTACAGAGCCTGAAGGGAACTCAGATTAGGGTCTCTTTAAGAATGGAGCATTGTGAGATGACTGCAGACAGATATTTGACCTCATTTGATGGAATCAGTGTGGAACCTCTCCTAGGAGGATGACTCAGAGACCAGTGGCCAAGCCTCTGAAAGCCTTAACAAGTGTAAATATGATTCTTAATCATCCTCCATCAAGCTGAGAGACGTCCGTGGTCACTCCCGTCTATGAAAAACCTTCCCATGTTCCCAGAAACTCAGACAGTGATTCCAACAGTCATCGTAACCAGTGATTTTCTCTTTGCTTTCAAGGCAACCTCTTCCAAAGACTTGCTGATGCTTCCTTGTTCATAGCTGTTCTACCCTTCTATTCTTCCCATGTGACTGCCTGAATTCTCACCTAGAAAGCTGGGTCTTTACAAAAGTCATGTAAGGTGTTTTCAAATAGTCTTTAGACAAATATGTTGAGCTACTAATCACTATTGATTGCTCTAGGTACTGGTGATTTTATTTAAGATAAACAATTCAGAGAAGGAAACTGGTTTCATGGAATTGTATTCTGTAGAGTTGGAGATACATAGAATAAGTAAATCAATCAGCAAAATAATTTTATATTATTATTTGCTATGAGGAAAATTAATATTTTTGATGTGAGTGGGACACAATTATGTAAGCAACAATTTATTTAAGGGAGCTGGAGTTATAATGACAGGAAGATGTTTGCTATGTGAAGATATTAAGTAATAAAGTTTCTAGAAGTTGGGATAAACAAATGTAAAACTCCAAGGCAGAAAAACACGCACACTCACACACACAATACTCACATGTACATATATGTAGTTGGTATGTTAGAAAGATATATAGTGGGTCAATGGGACTATATGTAAATAGTAAATAAGGAAGTGGCCACAGATGATGTTATAGAGGTAGCAGCTGCTTAATCTCTTTCACATTATCCTTCAGTGGTGAGGAGTGAGAAGCCAACAGAGAATTTTAATCATGATAATGACATCATCTCTAATCTATTTATACTCTTATCTATAATAAGTTACTATTGAAAGAATACCTTGTTCATTCTAAACTATCCCTGAAATTCAGGTTTTGAATTTGCCATTTTCTCACAAAATGGCCTTTTATTTAAACCAAAGCTCAATTGGCTTCAGTAATGATAGCTATTCTCATAGCTAAATATAAAATAAAAACACTATTTTTAGGAACAAAAAGTTCACATATGTGTATGAATGCATATACATATATATGTAGATAGGTAGAATATATAGAGGACATAAGCATCATCATTAAAAGATAAAACTTATGTAGAAAATTAATTATCTGCATTTAGAGAGTGAAAAAGAAAGCTTTTGTTCCAAGTAGTATACCAAAGATGTTATATGTACTCATTTATTTAACTCTCACAAAATAATCTTTGATGAACTTGTTAAGGAAATTAGGGCTTAAGGTATTTAGTAATATATCTCAGGTCATACAACTAGCAGGTGATGCTCTAGAGTTAAAGCAGGACAATGGCTTTTTATGCCTTAGGGATGGCTCCCCGTTAGTACAATTGACAACACTTAGGGAAGAAGGCCAGTTGTTCCCGATTCTCTTAAGATTAGATTGGGTGCACAATTTAACACTTTTTAAAATAGTAATACGTATCTCTATACAGCATCAAAAGGAATCAGGATAGGATAAAACTAAGTAATTTAGGGCAGGATTGGGTGTTATTCCAGAGCTTTTAATCCATTTAATAGTCAATGTAATTATCTGAGCAAAAGATAATCTCTTTGAGTCACTGGACAATAGTCTGTGGCAGATTTCATACATCTACCAATTTGTGTCAGAAAACACAGGTATTCACGTGCTGGGGGAGAAGGGTGCTCAAGTGTTCAATGTATAGAGTAGTAGAAGATTCCATGGCATAGGCTGCTGATTAAGGGAACTGCCTCTGGTGGGTGCTGGATCTACTCTCCGCTACTGTTTCACTTTTCCATTACAAATGTTGCTCTCATTTCTAATCAGGGAGAGGTAGTTTCAATGGCAATATTCCACATGTGACTGCTCCTGTGACCTAAGGTTCTTTGGTTTCATATATCTCAAACATTTATAGAACTAGACAGGTTACACTTCCAGTGGGGGAGGAAATGGTTCATTTTATATTTTTCTCTGAGTCTATTACTCTTGCATTTATAGCTCCTGGAAGTTAGTTTATTTGTTTCCCCCGAAACAAATCCTTAGAAAAATAACCATTAAGAATACATCTCCATGTGTACTTAGAAGGTATTGTAAAATTTAAAGAGTTCAACTCAATGTTAGAGCTGAATTTCTGCTATGAGAGAAGTAATCCTTTCAGTCTACTTGATATAGTAGAGAGGCTGTTTTTTGTTCTTAGGAAAATGAAGATTTAATGTGAAAGAAGGATAAAAATTTGAGGCAGAGTGGTGAACACACAATGCAATATATAGATGATGTATTATAGAATTGTACAATTTGAATCCTATATAATTTTACTAACCGATGTCACCCCAATAAATTAAATAAAAATTATTTTTTAAAAAAAGTATTTGAGGCAGAACCAAGAGGATTCTCTTCAAGATCAGAGATCAGTGAAATGAAGAAAATAAAGAGGCTTAGTACAGCCAGGAAACCCACTGAGAACTTGCTGAAGCTTTGGACATCTGGTTTGATTATTTGCCCCTGTGATGATCTGATGATCATATAAAAAAGCCTATTAAGAAGTTACCTATGCATTTTTATTACATGGTACCTTTATCTTCAAATTATTTTATCCTCTAACTTACCAGGTTGCCTGATTATAATTATAATAGCATAGGTAAAATCCTTTCAGTCTTCATAATCTCATGTACTGTCTATGTCTGTTCATTGATGGGGATGACTACAAGTCCAGGAGAATGACATTTATCAAGATATCAGCAGTTATTTTCCAGTTATAGCCATAATCATTTGTGACCTCTCACAACCTAAGAGTATGTCTGGTATATTTTTATCGGTATGGAGTCAGAAGATACAGAACCTGAGGGGACTCCAGATTACAGTCTCTTGAAAACAGGAGGTCTGTGAGATGAGTGTATATAGATTTTTAATTCAATAACTCTTTGTTGAATAACTGCATGTCATAATTGTTTTAAATACTGGGGACTTAAGATAAATGAGGAAAAGAAAAAAACTATTTCCTTAACACTTATGATTTGGAGGGGACGATATAGAAAATGAATAAGTAAACAATTAACAAAATAATTTCAGATATTATCATTTGCTATGAAGAACATTAATACCTGTACTTAATGAAAGAGGGGCATGATTACATCAGAAATAGTCTCTCTAAGGAGGTAGTATTTGAACTGGGGCCAGACTGAAAAGAAGGAATCTGCCATGGGAAAATAGTGAGATAGAAAGTCTGAAAATTGGAATAGTGATTCCAAACCTCTGAGGAAGGTAAGCAAACATTTGGTATGTGAGAGATATGAATAATGGGCAAATGTGGTTGATATGTACATAGTAAAGGTGAAAGTGGCACAATATGCTGTTGCAGAGAAAGCATAATCCTAATAATTTAGAACTTGTCTTCAGTGGTAAGGAGTGAGAACCTCTTTATGGGATTTTAATCCTGGTGATGACATAATCTCTAAACCCTCTGTACCCTTAGCTAGATTAATATTCCCAGAATATCCTGTTCACCACAACATTATTTTGCTCAGATGGCTTTTATTACCTATCAACAATAATTAGTCATCCTTTTATCTATTAAAGATCTGAGTCATCCAGACTTTTTTGTATGCATGTGTGTGTGGGTGTGTTTCGATTATAAAGTTGTTTTTAATTATGTTGTCTTAAATTGACTAACTCTAGAATCCTAAGGGAGAAAGAATGTATCTTCTGTCCATTACTCCATCATTACCATCCTTGACTCCTTGACATTGAGATTCAGATTAATAGCTGAGGGGCAAAAAAGAAGAGGAGAGGTTGATTGATTAAAAATGTATATTGCATCATGATATCTGACCACTGAAGTGTACACTGAAGCTGAAGCTGAATAATAATGAATGTCAACTATAATTATATATATATAATTACAGGATGTGGAGTACAGCATAGGGAATAGAGTCAGTGGAATTGTAACAGCTACATACAATGTCAGAGGGGTAGTAGATTGGGGGAGAAATGTTATCACTTTGTGAGGGGTGTAAATGTCTAACTATTACATTGTTTTGTACAACCGAAACTAATTTAAAAAAATGTGTGTTGCTCTCATTTGTTGACTGACTGTGTAAAAAGGTTTAGTGCCATGAATAGCCTCTGTTTACTCAGTTTAGGAGCATAATGAGAGACTATAGGGCTCATTGACAGCCAGCAACTGCAATAATCATTGGTCTCTCATCCCCATTGTGGAGACAGAGGTCAAATTAGAAGGTAATTCACAAGGACAAATTCTCATCAATGTGTGAGGGCAATGAAATGCTTAAAAGAGTTGAATTTCTCAAGATATGATACTCAAACTTGTAAAGTGTGAAGATCTCAAGCTTTGATCTGAGAGCTTGAGTCAAGGCCTGAAGGTCAAGACTTCCTGAGCAACCTAGCAATAGCTTCCTTAAGAGTAATTCAGTTAATGCCATTCCTACACAAGTGTCCCCAGGTCAGCAAATGGCCTCTTCTTGTTAGATTTACCCAAGCTGAGAGCTTTTACTCATCTACCACCACCTGCTTCCTTCTTATCTATCCCAGCCAATTAGATACAATGACCTCACTGTACCTTTGTTCATCTTTCTCTTTTTGCAGACCTCACTGCTCTTCTTGAGTTTAGGCCATTATGTTTGACCCCCTGAATTAGCATCCATTTCTAGTCTCTGCACTTTTGAATTCATTTTGTGTGCATTAAGTATTTCCCCCTCAATCTTATTCCTTGAGTCATTTAAAGTTCTAAAAATATTTACTGTTTACTCTGCCAATAGCATAACAATAACTTTTTTATGTTTTCAGGGCCTTGCATTATCTAGTCTTTTCTAATACTTTGCCTATGTCTTACTCTCTTTGCTACTTCCAATGAGCCATTTCCATGCAAGTCACCAAGCCCTAGCTTGCTGGTTTTAGACTATAAGCTTTTGTTAATATCGTGTCTCCTGCGTGAAGTCTTGGCCATTCTTCCCCCACCCCTCAAAATCCACACAATGTCCTCACTCTAACTTTATTTTAATGCATGTTACATTCAATCAAAAGATAATGCACAATGATTTCATGTGTCTCAGTCTTGCCTCCCCAGTAAGACAGTGCAATCCTTCAGGACAGTGCAAGCTATTGTTGGTTCATAGAGACTTTTTCTGGAAATCTCCCAGCCATCTCTTAACTCATCTTTTTATCTCCAATTCAATCTCACAAGATGTATGACAAGTTAGTTGACTCAAATGTACATTACGGCAAATTGAAATAGTAACCTGAGCCTAGACCTGGGATCCCTACAAAACATTTTATTTTAACACTGAATTCTGACTTGTACCATAAATCTCCTTTATTTCCCCCCTTAGGCACTGTTTACCACCTCATTCCTTCCACTTTATAGAAAGTTTTTGTCACAGTGCCCTATAAGTCTCTTCTAACTTAACTAACCCTTTCCCCACCCCAGAAAACTTCTTCCTCATCTTGCCATCTTCCCATATCCTGTAGAATCCTCCCATAATTCACATTTCTCAAAGGAGTTCTCATTTTTTCTTATGTCTCTCCCCACCCCTCAGTCAGTGAGACTTTTCTCCTCTAACACAAGAGTAAAAGATGGAGAAAGTACAATATTAATTTCTGATTACTGAACAGAATGTACTTTATTCAACAGAAGCTGTGCTGTCAAGGCCAAAACTCAGTCCCAATGTGTGGAAAGAGAGAATGGGAACACAAATGGGAACTGGTGAACTGGAAAGAGGACTCAGTGGTATTTGTGGGCCAGAGCATTGGCAACACTGGCCACCAGCTTCTGCCAAGCCGCCTGCACCTCAGGGGTGAATTCCTTGCCAAAATGAGAAGCCAGAATAATCACCAGCACGTTGCCCAGGAGCTGTTAGGTGAAAGACAAAATGACAAATAGGCATGTTGAGTAGAAGTTTCAAAAAAAAGTTGTAGAAAAAATAGCTTAATATCTACACTCCTGCCAACTCTGTACCTTAAACTGCCCCAAGGGTTGTGCCTACACAATAAACTCAGATAACCTAGTCCTTAATTTCGATTCATTTTTTATGTGCCCTTTATTCAACATTCTGTCCACCTATATCCACCCTCACTCCTGTTTCACCATTTTCATTTACATCTCTCCCTCTCTCATTTACCAATTGTCTAATTCCTATAATCACAGGATTCCAAGATTTCGCGGGCTGCAGAGTGAATTTACTTAACGTCTCCAACCAATGTCAGAACAAGCCTCCACTTACTCACAATACTGACAAGTAATTGAGCATACTTTAGAAAAGTTGTATTTTTGAGATATTTGGTCTAAAATTCTTTCTCCAAAATCTCTTCCTAAATTTCAGTCACCAGGAACCATATAACATAAGGCATTTTTCTTTCCTTGAGACAGGCCTTTATCTACCCAAAGCCAAATTCCATCCCTCCTTAAGAAAGTTTGTTATTTTCTGATGTTATTCTCTAGGATAAACACATCCAGTTCTGACAAATTTCCTGAAAAATTTTAAGCAAATCCAGGCTGTTAGTCACTCTTTCTTGTCACTATTCCTGAGTGAAGATGTTTATGCCCACTGCTCTCTTAACACCATAACCCATAATTTCTTAGATTTTTGTCAGTTTTCCCAATCAAAGACTCAACTACCATTATAATCCCGAATTAAAAAAACAAAAAGGAGCACACGAACTTCTCCTGAACTCACCCTGAAGTTCTCAGGATCCACATGCAGCTTGTCACAGTGCAGCTCACTCAGCTTAGCAAAGGTGCCCTTGAGGTTGTCCATGTTCTTAATAGCATCTCCGAAGGAAGTCAGCACCTTCTTGCCGTGGGCTTTGACCTTGGGGTTACCCATTATGGCAGAGGAAGAGGACAGATTGCCAAAACTGTCAAAGAACCTCTGGGTCCAGGGGTAGACAACCAGGAGCCTATGAGATGGAACAATATGAGGTGGAAAATCAGAGACTTACAAAAATCTTAAAAGACTTCCCTAGTCATTTTTCCAGGCTTATATTCACTGTCCTTTCCCATGCATTGAATCCCAGTTCTTACCTGCCCAGGGCCTCGCCTCCAGCCTCTTCCACATTCATTTTGCCCCACATATTAGCGATAACAGCCTTCTCCTCACCAGTAAAATGCACCATGGTGTCAGGTCTGAGAGCTTACAGAGACCACAGAGGTGTCAGAAGGTATGTCTGCTGCTAGAAGGAGTGGCCTTTTATTCTGTACTGCTAATATTCTGACCCCCTTCTCTCCCTAGTACTTGGAAATCATTGGTCAAGGTTGAGCTCTGTCCCTCAGGGGTGGAGTCAGGTCAGGAAAGGGTCAGCAATAAAGAAGGTACTCTGGCTTGTGATAATGTGTTTGATTCCTGAGACACCCTTCCTTTGTTGGCTCCCCCTTCATCCTGAACACAATTTTTCATTCATTCCTTCTCTTGTCTCCCCATGTCATTCTCCAGGATGACATCCATCTCTCCCATTCTCCTTCTCCAAAGAAAACTCATAGAGAGGAACTATGTCCAAGATAGGGAGAGAGTTCCAGTCAAAATAGTTTAATATTTGGGTTAAGGATGGTGACAGGGACAATAACAGGGTAAAAAAAAAATACAATTGACACAGAATCTCAGCCAATTCTAGGTTTCTCTCTCTCTCTCTCTCTCTCTCTCTCTCTCTCTCTCTCTCTCTCTCTCTCTCTCTCTCTCTCCCTCTCACTCTTCCTAGCTCTCTTAAGGAGTGGCTTATAACTAAGCCTCTGGATCTTAGTTTTCCAAAGGACAAAACACATACATAGTTACTTCAGAAAGATGAACAGAGTAGCAAAGGATAAACAATGGAACTAATACATCCATCCCAAAATACAATGCCTGAGGGTGATTTCACAGAGAGGACTGACAGAATAAGCTTATATCTCATGCTTCTCAGGTACCCTCTCTCTGCCCATATCTCTATGACTACAGAGGAAACAAGCTATTTGGGGGAGATTGCCCTGAGCTCTCTTCTTGATTTTATGTCCTACTTATACTTCTTTATAGCAGTGAGACAGCTGAGGAATCTGAAATTATTTAAAACCAGGATTTGTGATCAAACTGAGGAATAAATGAATCGATGATAATCAGGGTAGGAGTTGGAGTATGTTTAATGTTTGTTGTAGTCATAGATATCAGAAGCTTCAAATTTATTTAGTGTCCTTGTTTTTTAGATGTCCCTGTTTTCTTTGGGCTTCCCTAAGAATTCATCACAAAATAGAGTATGCACCTGTAGCACTTTCAGTTGTATTCCACTGTTATTATACTCAAGTCCTGTTGATACGGTGGTGAGGAATGTTGGAGAAGAAGCGTTCTATAAGTGTATAGTTAGATCTCAGTCTTTAGTGGACCAGTTTTCTTGAGCTGTGACCTTCACATGTGTTTCTTAGCTTTTTCTCTCTTAAGAAAGACAGGAAAAACTCTCTGAGTTAGACCACATAGCCTAGGATGACAGGTCTAGGGCAAGAAAGAAGATATTTGATCACTGAAGTAAAAGAACAGTGAATAAACAAGAAACAGTTGGATACTCAGTGAAGAATAACCCTTGGGTAAAAAAAAGAGTTTGTTTGTTTTAATCCACAGAGATAGGGTTCTGTGTTTCCAAGGAAATTTTTCTATAGATCTACAGTGTGAGGACTGACTTTTCCTTATATCTTGGGTATGAGGATCAGACATTGACAGAGCCCAGGAGATAAGAAGGGTATCTCAAGACCAAGAGTTTGGAAAACAAGCCTCTCCATTAAGTAAGAGCCTATGATTATGCCCCATTCTCCTTCCAATTCAGAGTGTAGACACCAGTCTTCTCTTGGATTCAGAGTATGGGGTTTATCCTCCTCCTCTGCCCTCACACCCATTGCAGGCCCATAACCCCTCCTCTGAACTTGACATTTGAGACCAGAGCTGGCTTGACTCCAAGGATCTGGTCCATTCTTTGATCTCTTATTGCTGAAAGTTGTGGGAAAGAACTTTAAAGAAAGGTTACAAGGTTGAAAGGCAGCTCAGTACGAGGCTTATGAATTATGGTTATGAAGCCAAGTAGGCTGAATGTAACCTCATTATAGCTTAGGTGTTTCTTGATTCAAGCTAAATTATGTCAGCTGCTCATTTTGAACTACTTTATTTATGTCTCTTATGGGATGGAAAACAATGATTATTGTCTTCCCTTCCTCGATGAAAAACCCAAAGTTTAGAAACATAAGTGACATGGTTATCCAGGATAGATCAAAAAGATTAAATGGTCAGGAAAAATAAACAGTAAGAATAGTCACTTGTTACTAAAAAAATAATAAAATAAAACAACACATTATAATAATAGGACAATAAATGAAAGGACTTTTGAAAAAAAAAACTCCAAGATTTATAAAGATTAATTCCTGCCTCTCAGGGTATCCTGTAGAATTTGTATTTTGTAACTCCTTTGCAGAATCTTAAGAAACGCAAGATGCCTCTTTTCAGCTGGGAAAAAAAAAAAACCACACAAGTATTTCCTTAAATCTTGCTAGCTAATTTATGATATCTATACTTACCCTATGAATCAAATATTGTATTATCTGCAGGTGTTATTAATGTGGAGACCTGTATAAATAACATTGCTATTAGGTAAAACAGGTCTTTGACACTACTGCACATTTTTCATAGTATTACCTGAGAAAAATTACTTCCAATGGTATTTTTCATGGATTTCTGGGCAAGGGGGCAGAGTATGTAAACTCCATGCTTGCATCCTTTCAAGACCACATCAAAAATTACAACTAAACTACAGAACAACCATCACTGAGAATCACCTGAAGTCTAGCTGAGCAGAAGTCCTAAAACTAAGGATATACAGAAGAAGCCATGTCAAGACTGGTTGGGGCAGGACAGAGATGCAAAACAAGGTGGTCCCCATTCAACTTGTTGCAGTTAAAGATCAGAAGGTATATTTCAGCTGCAGAGGTCCCCCATGAGGAGCAAGCGGCCCCAACCCTACACCAGGCTCCCAGCCCAGGGTTCCAGTGCTGGGAAGAGAAGTGCCCACAACTTCTGGCTGTGAAAAACAGCGGAGATTATGGCTGAGTGAGTCGGAGGGTGGACGAAGTCCCAGACATTCCTCTTAAAGGGCATGTGCAAGGACTTACTTGCTGATGGACTCATTCACCAAACTCCAGCACTGGAACAGCAACTTGAAAGCAACTATAGGAAAAAAACTGAGTTGTCTGGCTGCAGGGCAAGGGCTGGAGGGGCAGCTGTCTCCCAGACAAAATTTTTGGCATAAGACATTATTCCTTTGTTGAGGCCTCCTTTCACCCACTGTGCAGATGCAGGCAGCCACTATATCTGAGTCTCCATCAACCTGGCTAACACCATTCTCCCTGCCCTGGAGATTTCCTGAGACCTCACCCCACCCAAATTGTGGGCACACAAAAGCCTCTTCAAATGGCTTTTCCATGCAAATGGCCTGTCTTGGCTCATGCTTCAGAATTCTTAAAATCTCTCAAAGATCCACAAACCCCAAACAAGCACAATCTGGCCTTGGCATGCCCCATGCCCCTTGCTAAGCAACCCAATTCCAGTACTAGCAGCAACCAGCTTCATTGCTCAGCTCAGCCTCTCCCAGGTACCCCAAAATCCAGCACAGGTGGTAACCATCTACAGATTATTTTGTGGCCCATGCCAGGTGACCCTAAAGAGGGCACAGGTTGTCGCTGAACCTGACCTGTGGCATGGGCCCTCTCAGGAGGCTCTGAGGCTGGCACACCTGATGGCTGGCTTCAGACCATGCCCAAGCATCATCTCCAGAGACAATACACCTAAAGTGAAGACTGGGCAGGCACCAGAGCCCTGCTGAAGCAAATCCTATTCAACAGGATCAGCCCTTGCACAAGTCTCCTCCACTGTAGTCACAGCCAGTCCTTAAACCAAATCAGCCCAAGGGTCATCCCTCCCACTGATGGGCAAAGAGCAACCAAGACTGAACTACTACAACAGGAGGGCACACACAATCCACACAAGGGCCACACCTGCAGCACCTGGCTCAGGTGACTAGTAGACTGCACCACTAGGCCCCAGAGGACACCTACTATGTAGGACCACTCAACTAAGATACAGAGACATAGCAAATCTACCTAATACATAGAAACAAACACAGGGAGGAAGCCAAAATGGGGAGACAAAGAAAAATGTCCCATATAAAAGAACAGAACAAAGCTCCAGAAAAAGGACTAAGCAAAATGGAGACAAGCAATCTACCAGATGCAGAGTTCAAAACACTAATTATAGGGATGCTCAATGATCTCAGTGAGAACTTCAACAAAGAGATAGGAAACATAAAAGAACCAATCAGAAATAAAGAATACAATAACTGAAATAAAAAAAAATACATTAGAGGGAATCAACAGTAGATTAGATGAAACAGAGGCTCCAACCATCAATTTGGAAGATAAGGTAGCAGAAAACACTCAATAAGGATATCTAAAAGAAAAAAGAATCCAAAAATATGAGGATAATTTAAGGGACCTCTAGGACAACATCAAGTGCACCAACATTCTCATGATAGAGCTACCAGAAGGAGAAGAGAGAGAGCAAGGAATTGAAAAACTATTTAAAGAAATAATGATGGAAAACTTCCCTAACCTAGAAAAGGAACTAGATATACAAGTCCAAACAAGATGAATCCAAAGAGGTCCACACCAAGACACATCATAATTAAAATGCCAAAGATTAAAGACAAAGAAATAATTTTGCATTATTCATGGTAACCAAGTAATGAAAACAACCAAAGTGTCCTTCAATAGATGATTGATTGGAAAAAGATGTGGTACATATACACAATGAAATATTACTTGACCATGAGAAAAAAAGAAATACTACCATCTGCGACTTCATGGGTAAATCTTGAGATTAGCATACTAAGCAAAATGTCAGAAAGAAGAAGTTGAGAACCATGTGATTTCACTCATATGTGGGATATAGAACTGAAAGCAACAAACAAACAAGACAAACAAAAACTCATAGATACAGACAACAGTTTAGTGGTTACCAGAGGATAAGGGGGAAGGGGATGGTAGAAGAGGGTAAAGGAGATCAAATATCGATGATGGAAGGAGAACTGACTCTGGGTGATGAATACACAATGCAATATATAGATGATGTATTATACACTTGAAACCTATATAATTTTACTAACCAATGTCACCCCAATAAATTTAATTAAAAAGAAGAAAAAAGAAACACACTAAGTGTATGGTTGAATGTTGTATAATCAATAATATAACTTAGGAAAAATAAACAGAATTCTGTGCATCACTAAAAAAAATAATAAAAATAAATTTAAAAAAGAAATAGATGGGATCAAAGGTTTTGCTAGGTATTGCATTATCCAGAATAAACTGAGAATTATGAGTAGTAGCAATTTCTTGAGCTGCCATGCAGGAAGCCAATGAATATTTTCTGTTATGATTGCAAAGAATGAGAAAATACACCACAACTTGTGATCAAACAACGCTACTTCTATCTAAACACCGTGTCTCTGCATTCTCTCTCAATAAGGTTATATGTTACTCTGAACCAGAGCTGGGTTTCATTCTCAGAGTGCCTTCTTTCAAAAGTTAGTGGCTTACAGCACATTACAGGACATTGAAGATTTGACTGACCCCTGGGACCACTTCGTTTAAGGCATAGCCATACATATATGAACGTTAATTAATCGAGAGGCATCTTCACTGTGAAAAGGAAATGGAAAACCAGAGCAGCCACTTATTGCACTTTTCTATGTGATGGACCTTGAAAGTTTAAGTTAAATCTGGCAACTTAGAAAAGTCACAAATTTCTGCTTTTCCTCTGAAATGTAGCTTTACTTTCTTGATTTCCTTGATGTTTTTTGACCGTAAGTAAAATTGCCTTCATTTACTTTTATGATTAAAATTCCAGGAAATCCCTAGTGTTTCTGTTTACTTTAAATAGTATTGCTAATGTACTCTATGAACTAAGAACAACATAGAAAAATTTTCTGGAATGGTAGGAAGGAATGACACTGCTGTTAGAGCCAGGGCTTTGTAATTTTCCTTTTCCTCAGTTTACTGCACAATCATAGGTCACTGGTCCATATCTCAGGGCTCTGACTCAAGACATAAGTCAAGTAGAAATTTATAAACTTTGTTTAAATGTAATACCTCTGAATTATTCATAAACTCAATATGTAAATTTCCACCGTAGGTTGATTTAGATAGGTCTCTTCCAGGCATAGGACTTAGAATTCTGTATCCAAAAATGAAAGAAAAAGATCGAGCTCTATGCTAAAACTCCACCTCACTGCTAGAAGATTGGGAAGTCTTTGACTTGGTGACTTTTGAAACTGGGACCAGTTTTTTGTATGGCCTAGTGGGGGCAGTTAATGATTGTTCCTCCCCCAAACTCCTTTTAGCTCTTGCTAATTAATTCTAGCCCCATAGGGGTTCCTCTGGAACCATTTTTCCACAGCTCCCATCCTACTGAATCTGAGGCATCTGTGAGGTAAAAGAAAGCCTTAGGTTCCTAAACCAACAAGGTACTATAGCTTTTCTCTGTACAGGAGCCTCATGCAGGCCCTAACATCACCAGGCTTTCCCCGTACCTTTATTTTTGTTTTGTCTGTTTGTTTTGTTTCTCCTTTTTCTTCTTCTTCTGTTATTCATTTGTTTTCTGGGGTCGTGGGGGGGGCATTATTTTGTTTTGTTTTTTATTAACAGAAACAGACAGATTCAGTGTTTCTCTCCTTCTGGGGACTGGAGATAGTTGGGTGGGATCAGAAACTGTGGGTATAGATAAGGGCTCAGGGCTACACAGAGCTGTGGCAAGGGAGGGAACTAACTAAAGACAGTGAGAGCCAGAGTGCTTCTCTTACTGCCTTCAAATATCCCATCCTGGGTTCCTACATAAGAAGATAAATGGAAGAGATTGTGGATTAGCAAATGAGGGTCCTAAATGGTTAACTGCTCAGAAATGTCTAACGAATAATGCTCCATTTTGTGTGGGTTTATAAGCATGTGAATATTGTCAAAATATGAAGGCTACAATGACCAACTAACATTCAAATCTCAGGAAATCAGGGGAATAAATTGCATTCTTTCAATTCAATTGAGATTAAAAATAAATTTAGTGACAAAAAAAGAGAGTCTCAAAGTCACCTGAAAGAGACAAAATGACTTCCAGGCCAGAAGCTCTTAATTATAATCTTATGGAATGTTCTGATGTATAAAGAAAAGTGTGTCAATCGTAGAGAGTTGGCCTACAAGGGAAATATAGGAAAAAAAGGAAGGTTGTCAAAAAGTTTGAAGAATTTCAAGTCAGTAACAGCAGATCATTCAACCAGACATGGGGCCCTTCTAAGTACAGGGTCCTGTATGACTGCACATGTCAGACACCCACGGAGATGGATCTTCTTTTCCTTTAAAAAGCTATGATCTGGTTGGAGAAAGAAACAAGAATAAATCCAACTACATGCAAATCATATTTAATAAGTACAATGAAATGCAAACTCTTGAGAAGGTGGAACTATGGAAAACATAGCTCCTGATAAACTTGGGAGTTGGAGCAAGGAGTGAAGAAACTAGAATGAGTAAGGATTATGAAAGATCAAAAGTTCTAGGTAACACAGAGACAGAAAGAAGATTGTTGGTTGCCTAATTCCAGGAAGCTAGAAAGATAGAAGGGAGAGGGGATTTGGGCAACATAAGGACTGACTGCTAAAGAATATGAGGTTTCTTTTTGGGATGAGCAAAATATTCTAAAATTGATTGTGGTGGTGACTGAATATACTAAAATCCTAAAATTGTACACTTTAAGTAAATCAGTACGTGAATTAAATCCCAATAAATCTGATATACATAAAAAGTTTCAGATCAATAAACTTAGACATTTTTCTGAAAGCAGTAAAAAGGTTTTGACTCTCCCACCCACCCCAAAGTTATACTGCAGGACCAGCTTTGTATTTGATGATGATAATTCTGGTGGGTGTTGATAGTGGCAGACAATGTAGGCAGAAATACTGATCAGGAGACAGTTGCTGTAATTTAGGGAAGAAATTATAGAGTGTGAGTCAGTTCAGAGGGCTGGAGTTGGAGAGGTGGCCTAGATAAGAAAGAATAAATTTCAGAGGCGCAATCGAAGTTCCATGTTGGAATTTCAAGCAAAGTGCTCAGATGGTGGGCCAGGTCCAGAATACCCAGAAACATTTCCTAAAACAGAAAAATCAGGAATCACTACACATGTTTTCCCAACCCTTCCTCTTTGGAAGCTTCCCTTATTCAGGCCCCTAAGGAGTGTGTGATCTCTTTTTCTTCTGATTTATGATAGTTCCATGTGTATATACAATTTACTTCTGTGGCACCTCTATAAGCTACATTCCTCTGAAATTTTTGGAGATCTATAATAAGATCTCCTAGGAAATTGCACAGAATGTCTGAGCTGACTCATTCATTAAAGATCCAACTGTCCTGGGGCTGCACTGGGGAAAATAAAATGGTCAAGATAACAGAAGGTTAGGAGTGAACAGAACCTTGATCAAACAGTTCAGCTTCAAGCGTTAGTCTAGGCCAAAAGTGGCATGCAAATGAAACACTGTGGGCACTGAAAAGCGGAGAGCTCAACTATTAGAAAAAGTTCTTTCACCTCCATCGTTTTGCTAAGACGATAAACTTGGAATGTATATCCTCGGGCTGTAATGTAGCTTCTGTCAGTATTGGCCAAGGCTTATATTTTAAATTGTGGCCTTCAGAGTCCCTCCCTAATAGTATGTCTTCTATCTACGCAAGTCCTTCATTTAACAAATATTTGCTGATCACCTGCTCTGAACCACTGTTCAAGGGGGCCGGGATACATCAGCAAATAAACAGAGAAAACATAAACATAAAAATGCTGCCAGTTCCCTAGGGAATACAAAACTAATTTAAGATAGATAAATTTTATACTCTCAGTTATATCTAGTTGAGTGATTTATTTATCAATTTTAGAGCCCGAACTCTACAACAGTTGAATAATTTCTGTAAGAAAGACTAGCTGTGTCTGGCTCAGAATCATCAGTTTTCAGGATGTCCTTGTTTCTGAATCTTGAATTTCTATGAGCTCTGAACTTTCTGCCTAAAACTGAATTCCAGCTGGGACACCAAGTACCTATATTCTCATTCAGTTTCCCACTAGACTATAGCAGACCATCTTGGGCCTCAGTGAAATAGGGCCTCCGTCCTTCCTTAGTTCTGCTTCAGAACCCCATCATTTCTAACAGCTACTGTTGGAATTACCTACTAATTTCATTTCTTAAGTTCAGCGTCTTGTTGTTCCAGATCATCATTCATTAATTTATTCCTTTGGTCAATAGATATTGGCAGAAGGACTTTCTTTCATGTTCACTTATCCATCTCAACATTTACTATTTTTCAGCAAAAATCATCTGTTTACCTGAATAACTACCCACTACCAGAATATATGAATTCCTTAAGTCCAGTGACAGTGTTTTATTTACACTTATTAACACTAGTCAACTAGACTCTAACACAGAGCCTGTTATAGAGCAGTATCCTGGATGTGTTTATATGAATAAATGTATGATTTTTGTCCAACACTGATTTTGCTACCAAAATTATCTTTCTTTCCCACAGATATGATTTCATTCTTTAGCTTCAAATATCTAATCCTCGTCTCCTCACTCTTTGCCTATAGGGTAATATTGAAATACGTTGGTATGGAATGACAATGTTTTCTCAAGGCTCCTGAATCCATCTGCAGCCTTTTTCCTACTAATTCTATTCATATAATTCACTTGATTGTCATAGGGGGATATATAGAATTTCTGGTCTTGTGCCATTTCTCTCTGCATATCTTCTACCTAGGGTATTGCCTGTCATAGACCAATAGCAATAACAGTAGCAATAATTATAGTAGTCATTTCTGGAGTATGTGATATGTCTCAGATACTTTTAAGTAGCTTATATGTGATATACCATGGTCATCAAAAGACATGGGTGATGTAAGTGTAACTACTACTCCCATTTTATGTCTCATAAAAGAATCTAAGTGGTTCTTTAATTTTCCCAAGAAAAACACCAACCAAGAGTGACTGACTCCTAAACTCTGTGCCCTCAACCATTCAGCTATTTCTCCTTATTTGTACTATAAAGAAATGAACAATTCTCTGGTTCTTTAGTTACAACTTTCAAGTTTGGTCCAATATTACTTTCTAAGCACCTCTCCCAACCCACAATATATACCAATAGCTCTAATCATATCCCCAGTTCTTTCCATCCCTCCCCCCCCCCATTAATTTGTGGTTTAAATGGCTCCTATTAGAGTCTCTTTTGCAGTTATTACACACTTAACTCACTCTCTGTGTTCTATTGTTTTTATAAACATTCTTCAGGTAGGTTGTCTTTCTTAATGCGTATTTACATTAGATATTGTTTATGTAGCCTGTATCCATTCCTATACTTGAATCAAGAAGAAAGTTTTAACATAGCATCATTAAATCTTCTCTGTGCTCTTATCAGAGCCAAGTAGATTGACAAGAGGGCACTCATTCACCAACAAATACTAAAATCTTGCTAAGTGTGTACCAGGACCTATTATGGGCCTTGGACCTCCAGAACCAACACAGTTCCTGATCTCAAGAAGTTCAATGTAGTAAATGAATCAAACATTCACCTGATAATTCCTCATGAATCAGCCGAACTAATCTATCTGCCTCTCTGTTAAAAATTTTTCCCAATTTCTCAAGTCATTTCACATATCTGAAACATCTTTTTGCCATCATTAACTCCTACAGAAGCCTACTTCAACATCATTCTTCTGGAGGCCTTCTCTGATCCCTTAACCTCTTGTTTTTTTCTCCCTTTAGGCACTGTCTCACTTTATAGTGACTGACACATGAGAACCCTGTTGGCCCTCCTGATGGAATGTTTCTTCCCTATCAGGATTGGAGTTGTCAACACTTTCCCAATAAGATTGGTAGCATCAAGACTGTCCCAAGATCTTTCCTTCAGTTGAGGGCTCCTAAGTGGCATCCCCAGACTGACCCAGCATGTGAGCATGAACCCTCTAAGAGCAAAGGCACTCTGTCACCTGTGTGTTGGGGGTACCCAAAAATGGCAAATAATGATTTCCTTTTTTTCTGTTTCATGTCTTTCTCTTCTTTCACATTCATATCTCAGTCCCTGTATACAGGACTCTACAAAGTGGCTGTTTAGTATGTGGCCTCTTAGAAATGTGAGGGCAGGAAAATTCTTCTAGCCATCCAGCCCTACCACATCATTATATACAAGAGGAAACTAGGGTTCTGCCCTGGGTTATATGGTTCATGAGAAAGATCCAGGGACTTCACTAGCAAAGGTCCTATGCTTCAAATTACTCTGGTAGCATTAGATTAATGACTATATTTGTTCCTATTTTATGAACAAAAGATCCATACACATATACTGACAGATATTTTTTCTGCTTCTGGGTTTGCAAGACAACCGATAAAATGAATATCTGATAAACAATGATCATTCTATGGTATCTACTGAGACAATCTTTTAAATCAGAAGGGAGTATATTTCACATTCTACTTCAGGGGTCCCTTTCTCTTCATGATGCTGGTTGGGGTGGAGTTACAGCCCTGCTGTCAACTTCTCCTTTTCTTGCCATCTGTCCTGTAAGCCTCCCGCTGGGGACCCAGATAGCAGTCATCACTCAAGGCTGAAAACATCTGGCCACACACCCTCAGCCTCAACATGACTCAGCATGATTCAGCATGGCTGCCCTGGGGCCAGATCCTGGCCTAGAAAACTATGCAGACGAAGACAGGGAACCTGGCATTGACTCAGACTGGGGTCCTGGCAGAAATGTCTATGCATGGACTATGGGAAGGAAGCAATGGAGGCTTAGACAAAAAAAAAAAAAAGAATACGAATTAATGGGAAATTTAAGCCTGTTTAATCAGAGACGAGAAGGCTGGAAAGGATAGAGAGAACTGGACTTGTAGAAAGTACAGTCATCCAGTAAATGTTTTCAGAGTATCTGCTATGTGCTTGAATCATAAATAAGGATAAGACTAATATCCTGCCTTTCAGAAATCCTAGTCAAAAAAAATAATTAATCATAATACAATGTTACATTTTCATACTGAAAAGAAAGATATATGGAGGGGGGATTACAACTCTCTAGGTGTGGGTTCTTTCTAGGGAGTAAGGAATGGACCAAACCAATTGACAGAATTAAGGAAATGTAAGCTGAGTCTGAAGAGAACAAAATTGACTTTTCATGATGGAGAAAACCTGTTCTCTATCTCCCTTCAGGCAAGGTATATAGAACTACCTAAAATAGAGTGAGACAGGTACAGGTAGTCTTCGAAGCCCCATCGGTGCACGGTCAGAGACGAAGACTTCATCACTCGTCACAATCCGCCCTTGTTCCCCTCTTCTGCATCACAAGGTTCATAAGCCCTTTGGGGTTGGGCAAATTACATCAAGTAATAAAGTGTCAGGCAATGAATACAAGCCCAAACATAATCAAATAAGGCAGTCAGGACTTTAGCCAAATGTTGCTGTGGGGACAGAGCCCCAGAAAGCAGTTTCCAGGCTCTCGGCCTCATGTGGAAAGGTGCTGGCTCAGGTAGTAAATGGCCATCAGCTGTGGCTGGTTGGCCGTCAGCTGTAGCCATTGAGCCATTGGCCACTAATATAACTGCTGCGGCTATGGAGGGAAGTGGAGGAGAGAGGAGGAGAGAGGAGGAGACTGAAGGAGAGTGGAGGAGAGTGGAGGAGAGTCGGTCGGTTGGCAGCAAAGCAGACAGCAGGTCGCACGTCGTGTAAACCCAGTGAGACCATAGTGGTATGACTTCCCTACCTATGGCTCCGTGGGTGTTCCTTTTTGGCCTAGCCATGTCCTGCGTTCTTGTGTGGGGAGCGGGACCAGAGACCCCGCCGGACACCCCGTGTGACAGTTGCCATAAGAGATTGAGAGGGGCTCTGTGACCCCAATACCACCTGCTTCCTGTGTAACCTTGGGCAAGTTGCTTAATGTCTCCATGGCTCTGAAATATAAGATGATAATCTGACTTAGTTCGTAGGGTTGTTATTAACTTAGGTTGAGGATTAATTTAGCTGATTGCATGAAGAAATAGGGACACAGTAAATATACACTCACTGTTATCTGATGTTATAATAAGTGTATACATATAACTATTAGGGTCACATCTTACTTTCACATTATTGGAAAAACAGCTATTTGGGGACTTTTTTCTTCTTCTATTTTCTTTTATTTTTAAATAAAAACCATATACATATATATTTAAAGTGTACAACATGATGACTTGATATATATGTACATACTGGAATGATTACTCTAGTCAAGCTAATTAACATATCTTTTCCTGAGAGTTATCATGATGTGTGCGTGTGATAAGAACACCTGAGATCTACTCTCTTAGCAAACATAGTCAATACTGTGTTACTACATATAGTCATCATGCTGTACATTAGATCTCCAGACTTATTCATTCTACAGAACTGCCACTTGGTACCCTTTGACAATTTTCCTATTTCTCCCACCTCCCCACCCTAGTAACCATACCTATTCTCTGCTTCTATGTATTTGACTTGTTTAGATTCCACTTAGAGTGAGATCATGCAAGGTTTTCTTCTCTCCACCTAGCATTTCTTGATTTTTAAATGTTGACGGTAGATTCAGTTTATTTTGAAACAATGTTCAGGCCTTCCAAAATAATTCTATGGAAGATACTTAGACAATAGGCCATCATGTTGCAACTTATGGTCTACTTCTCTCTCTCCCCCTCTCTCTGACCCTCCCATTTGCCTTTTCCCTTTATTCTCTGTCCCTGTCATAGTGTCCTTTTCCTAGTCTTTCTTTGACCAGTCAGTGCCTCCCTAGGCAATGTAAGACCTTTACTTGTGGCTTAGAAGGAAAAACATCTATGGCTGATTTTTGAGAGAGGAAGTAGGATAGCTCATCCCAATACAGATGATATAAGAACTTCTATAGGACTGATGCTGAGTTCTTTTATTTCACTTGCAAATGAAAAAGACAGTGTGAAGCCCAAACTGATTTTGGAGAAGTTAACATGTAGAGAAGAATCTTGTACTGATAACATTCGGGAAGACTCGTGTTGTCAGTATGTGCAAAGGTAGATACAAGGAACTGACAGCCTTTCTTCTTATTTTTTATGTTCCTAACTCACCACCATAGCACTGCCCCTAACATGATTTTGTGTCCTCAGCTGTGGCACTGGTTACAATGTCACACAGACTTAAATAGACAGATATGTATATATGTATATACATTTTGGGAGCAGTGAGATTCCAAGTTATTACAGAGTAAAGAGAGAGGAAGTGGATTAGGCCTGAACAGTAACTAAAGAATATACTACACGAACACTCTCTTCCTTAACCAAACTTGCAGCATGGTCAAAGGGTCAAAGGGTCATTGGGCAGGTATGGGTCTCCAGTGTTCCTAGGGACCCACCTATAACCTATAATGCAGCAATCTCTATAATCCATGGTAAATCCTCTTTTTATTCTGAACTTGCTTCCAGTTGTTGTTTTTGTTTTTTTTTAACTTCTTTCTCTCTCAGATTTTCCTAAAGCGATGCAGACATTTGAGGAAGTATGTCTGCAGTTGTGGCTTGAACTATCTCCAATCTCCAAGATGTGAAAGTAGAGGTCAGGGCTACCTGCTTTTATTTCTTGGGTCCACAGTGGATGTCTGTGTTGGTGTTTCATTGTGGAAAAGGCAGTCTTCGGCAACAGCAGAACTGGGCCTCTACCCTAACCCCACTACTTCTCAGCTCTGTGAGCTTGAACAGATTATTTCATCTCTTTGATCATCAAGTCCTCCACACTTAGAGAGGTAGTGTAATGAGACAGTAGGAGAGGCCAGACTACCAGGGTTCAAGTCACTAATTGGATACTTATTAATTATATGTCTCCAAGAAATTTTCTTACATTTCCTGTGCCTCAATTTCCTCATCAGTAAGAAATATTAATCCATTTCTGAGTGTTAGTAAGGGAATAAACTTAGGTAATTCATATAATGCACTTACTTTATATTTTAATATATACTAAATAATCAAGAATTTTTACTTATCCCACATGTTTATTTTTTCTCTTACTTCCGTTGCCCAAGGGGATATATCAGTAAAAATCTTACTCCGGGTAATGTCTATAAAATTTCTTCCTATATTTTCTTCTAGGAATTTTATGGCTTCAGATCTTACATTTAAGTCTTTAAGCCATTTTGAATTTATTCTTGTATATGGTATAAGGAGGTGATCCATCTTCATTTTTTTGCATGTGTCTGTCCAGGTTTCCCAGCACCATTTATTAAATAGACTGTCTTTACCCCACCATAAATTGTACTGTACACCTGGAGCTGAAGTTGAACAATAATGAATATCAGTTATAATTTTACATATATATATATGTGTGTGTGTGTGTGTGTGTGTGTATATATATATATATATATATATATATATATATATATACACATATGGTTACAAGAAGCAGAGTACAGCATTAGGAATAGGAATAGAGACAACGGAAATGTAATGGCTGGGTGCGATGTCAGAGGGGTAGTAGTTGGGGGGAAGGGGGTTGTCACTGTGTGAGGGATATAAATGATAAATGTCTAACTATTACATTGTTTTGTACACCTGAAACTAATAAAAAAAGAAATTTTACTTATCATTAACATGAATTACAATATGTTCAATAATATACTTCATAGAACTACCATAGTAAATGACATTATTTAAACATCCTAGAATGGCACCTGAGGTATAGAAAGATTTCAGTAAGCATTAATTCCCTTTTTCATTTTCCTCTGTCTAAATCACCTGTTTCTTCAAAGTGTCTCTCCCATGGTTTCTCATCCCTTAATCATCCTGTTTACGGCTCAACACCTTGTCAGATTCTTAGAGGGCCTCTTATGCTTCAGAATCTTGGGCTGTACATACTCCTGGTAAAGTGAGATTTTCTTAAACTACAAAGTTGTAGTCAGCTGCCTTCATCTGTGTCCTGCGGCTTCAGGGGTGTTAGCCCTTAAGCTCTGGACTTTGATCACAGTACCTGGGAAGATGGTCTTACTGGAGAAAAGGCAACCTCTGTTGTACAATGTCTTAGGCCATTGCTAAATTAAATATTGAGCTTTGAGACTGTCTCTACATTTTTAGGAGTGGTTGGTGTTGTTTTCTAGAACCTATCTATTGCTTTGAGATCTCTTGTCCCTAGGAAGCCTATAGCTCTGGCCTGAATTGTTGTCACTTGTCCAGACATTGTGTATCTTTTTGAATCCTCATAGTAATCCCTTGAAATAGATTCAATTATTATCTTATTTTATAGATAATGAGACTGAGTTCAGAGGAGTCGTGGCATTTGTCCCTAGTTAGTAGGGAGTCTCATGTGATAGTAGAATGCAAATGCTGCTATGCTGTGCCTCCCTACCCTTTCCCATGCTCACCCTTGGACTCAGTCTATCTCCCCTGAGACTCCTGGGTTCCGCCCAGAGCCACCAACATGACCTGACCACCTATCTGAGCCCACAGACATGTAGCCCTCCTGGGCCCTGATAGCTAGCAGCTAGCCTTGACCCTGCCCTCTCTGCAACCTCTGATAGACACATCTTACACACCAGCTCGCGAAGTCCCTATGAGGGCCTCATGTTTGCTGAGTCAAAGCTTCTTGAAGTCCAAACCCTCACAGACTCCTGCTCCCAAAGTTATAGTCATCGACTTCTCCATTCCTACTTCCTTCATCCACAGCCGAGTTCTCCTGCTTTCCCAGACCTATTCATTGAACGCTCCTCAACAGTGCAGGGAAGGGCTATGAGCAGTAGATTCAGTGCCTGACCTGGGCCTAAGCACTAGCATTGTCTCTTATATGTCTGACAAAGTTAGACAAATGCCTTGACTCATCTGAGCTTAGTCTTGTCATCTAAAACCAGGGATAATAATTGTGTCTATCTTATGGAGTTAGTGTGAGGATAGAAAGAAATATGACACACTGTTTATAATAAGTGGTTTAATCGATTAGAGTTTAGAATATAACATGTCTCAACAAATAGTAGTAGATTTTATCACGCATTAACCCTGTCCTTCTTTTCCCAAAATTCTCCTACTCACTCTCCATCTCCTCATTCCCTTTTATTCTCTTTCATTCTCTCTTACTTATAGTGATTTTCCTTAAAATTTATATAGTGTTCTCTGATTTTAAGGTGGGATTTGGAAATAAGCCATTAACAAGTGACGTATTTCTTATAGAAACCATACTCACTAAATGGATCATCTCAGCAAGGTCCAGGGAGAGGAGGAAGGATCAAGGTCAACGGTAGGAGCCCAGGAAGGAACACTGGGCAACTAGGTTCAGGGTCTCCTGGAAGCTGAGAGTGCGATTCTGAGGACTAGGCTCTAGATGCTGCAAGGGTCTCCTCATGGGGAACTCCTTCAACTAAGAGGGGCACAAACTATAGGAAAACATGTTTCGAATGGAGGTGAGAAGATTCTGATAGGACAGACTGAAGAGAGAGGGTTTGGAGGTTTGGGGCGGGAGGCTTCCTGTCACATGAAGGGAACCTGCTCATTGTAGGCACTGGTTCTCTTTCCTCTTCATACCCTGTGGGGCTCCTGATGTTAGCCAGACTTCACTAAGACTTAAATTCCTGTCTGCTGGAGCCCTGAATGGGGAGGGAGCATTATGGTTTTCACTCACTCACAACTCTTTCTTGGTCTGTTTCCCCATGTACCTCAACACATCCACTTGATGATTTGATTAATCCAATCAAGAAGTGTGGAGAGAGCTTTCTTCTGTGTGTTCATCTCTGTTTATATGATAGGGGAGAAGAGAACAAAATGTAACAGCATAGGTCTTCATAGAGTTACATGAGTCTAGGAATTCATCAAAACCAACCTTCTGCTTAGGGTGAAAATCCCCTCTGAAACACCTCTGTCATATTCATATAAATCACAGGTGAAACACTTTCTCTCACGGAGAGGAGCTCATGGCTTTGTTGGACAACTTAATATTTGCAAAGTTCTTACAGAAATTAAAATCCTTTAATCCTGTGTCACATAATATAACTCAAATCTCTGTTCCACAGTGGAGCATTCATACATTTATGAAACCCAAATTGCACACATTGTAACAAATGCTGCTGACATCACAGTGAACAGAGAGCCACAGTCCTTGAATTCACAAAGCCAGTCATTTCACTGAAGGCAGTGATAATCATGATCACCACACCTTTCCCACTTGGTGTGCTTTTCCCTGACCTTAGAGGAATAAATTAAATGATATAAGTTATGCTAAATAGTTACTATAGTGCCTGGCACATAAGTAAGCCTTCAATAAATGTGAGTTATTTTACTATTACTGTTATAAATGAACTGATGTAAAGTACAGAATAAAATAGTTTGGGCAGTAGCAAGAATGATTGCAGTTAGACACAATAATAATAGCAAACATTTCTAGAGCACTTAGCATATGTAAGGCACTACTTTAAACTCTGCATATATTAACTCACTTGATGTCACAACAATCTTATGAGGATGCTAAAATCCCATTTTACAGATGAGAGAACTGTGTCATAAAGCTAGTAAGAGGTGCTAAATCTTCAGCCACTCAGTCAGTCTGGCTCCAGAGTCTATGCTCTTAACCACTGCTCTTTACTGCCTAAGACTTCCCTGCAGCAAAGGGTTTGAATCTCTGAAGTGAATTAGTGGGAATGGTTATGTGGGGAGGTTATGTGTCATGTTCTTTCCAAGAGGTGTATGAGAACAGGAGGGAGAGGGGGATCCTCTCTTCTCCACACATGAGCCAGCACACACACATCTAGTACCCAGTGGGCCTGGCTGAGAAGAGAATTTTATTGCTGAATGAGAGGACCTGGAGACATCTTGTTAGTTGAAGAGTATTGGATTCAGTGACATTCCTGGTTTGAGTTGAGGGAGCTTATGAATTTAATCAACAGAAGTTTTGTGTTGGGAGAAAATCCTGCTGGTTAAAGAAGAAAAAACTGAAGCTCAGAGAAAAGTAGGGACTTTCTCAGTCTGGTTGAGTTTGTCATGGAAAAGCCCAGGCTAGGACTCAAAGCTCCTGACTTGCTGTCCAGGACACTTGCCCTGAGCCCCTTTGCCTCTAACTGTACTCATTCCAAGGATGGAACAGATGGCATCTAAAATAGCATGGATTGTTTTCATGCCACTGCCAGAGCTGCGTGGGCTCCAAGTTATTTCTTTAAAAATAAATATATCATTTAAACACATAAATAAGCAAGCCCTGCTCAGGGACTGGGAGGGAGAGGTTGTCGCTCCTGGGTCCTGGCCCTGCAGATAGTGTTATCGGAGACCTGACAGGGTCCCCCCCCAGTGCTGGGGTTTGCAGTGAGTCAGCCTCACACAGGGGCAAGACAAGCCGTATCATTATGACCTGGATGCTAAATGCAAGAGAGGAAAAAGGGCTTGTAGTCATAATCTCAGGCAATGGCTATTCTCCCTCTAAGGAAAAAACAAACAAACAAACAAAAAAACCATTCACAGGTATCTGTATATCCTATTTTCCATTTTGTGTGCCTGCGCCCCAAAGAGCATCACTTTCTCTAAAAGTGATGGCCCTGTGTGCCATCCCTTCCAAATTCTCAGCTGGCCTCACATACCAGTCATGAACAATACCCCTCCTCCCAGGTTCAAAATCTTTGCTTTTGCATAGTAATAGTTAAGGAATCATTGATAAATTTACTCTTTTAATTTTTTTCTGTTTTTCTTTCTTCAATGGCTCAGTGAGAAAAATATATGCTGTTGGGTTTTTTTTCATATATGGACAATAGATTTAATTTCACAACAGCTTTGTTATATTTGTGTAAATTCACACCAGCTTTTAATTGTTAGTGTCTGGGAAAGTTATATTATGGTGAAAAAAAGAGAAAGCTGTTATAAGATCAGAAAATAAAAGCTATCATCTCTAAGCCTTAGTTTTGTGATATAAATACTACAAAATTAACCAAATTATTGTGATGATGTATATATAGCACCTACTCCCATGCCTGACACATGGTAGAAAATCAAAGAAAAGCATTAAAGAATATTTTAATGACTAATTTCTGACCCTGCCTGAAGGATAGTAGACCGTAGACAATATCTAGTTAATGTTCCAAAAGAGTGACTTACTTAGGGTTAGGATGGAGGTCAAAATTCAATTTTTTACAACCAAAAAGATCCTAAATCAAAAACAGGAGCCTTGATTTTTCCAACAGTGGGGACTGGGTTGTGTAATCTGAGGCCTATACTTCCTTTTTAACTGTCCTCAGGTAGAAATCTCTTCAAAGAACTAGTAGTCTCAAAAGAGTACTCACTGTCTCAAGGTAAGCATTGCCTACAGAATGGGGATGTCCCCATAAAAAATCGTAAGCAAGTCCTTATCCTTTCCCTGAAGCCATCAGAGAAGTGACCTTTGCATACCTTCAGAGTAAGAGAAAACTTAAGGAGCTTGGGGTTGTGTCTTTGGGGGTTGGCATATTTCCTCCTTTGTGTATCAAGTTCAACTCTCCTGTCTTCTTCCAAGGCCTGTTGCAGTAGATGTGGGACTGAAAGTGTTGAGAAGCTGGGATCTCAGATTCAGGGAAAATAGGAGATATTAGAGTTCATTCCCTATTAATGGGCTCCTGCATATTTTTAGTCCAATCGTCTACAGAGCATGAGTTCTGGGTCAGAAATTGTTTTTTAAATCTTTTGGCTGCCTTTGACGTCAGACTCTAACCTAGGCACTGATGAGTTAAACAAGGCCAGGAATCTCAGATCTGGGACAGGAACATTTAAACAGGTTAAGAAGACAATTATGAATGGAAGTATTTACTTCATCTACCTATTCATCTATTCTTTCATTCATTCATTCATCCATTCATTCATAAATATAAACAAAAAGCCTAGAGGGTAGTATAGTATATAAGAGCTCAGGGTTGGGGGAGGGGCAGGGTGTTGGGGGTGAAACTGAAGTAGAAGTACAACTTTGCCTCCCCCCTGTGATCACTCAACTGTCCTGCAAGTCTCTGTCAACTCCTTAGCTTAATTTTGAGACTGTTTTGGTGAAGTAGACTCTCTGTGTTTCAATATCCTTATAATAATCAAAGAATAAATTTTAAAATGCCAGACTATTGTCATGTCCACAGGGAAGTATCTAAAACTAGACAAACTGCAGTTTGAAATCAGTCTATGTATATGACATTGGGCAATGTAATTAACTTCTCCAGTATGAAACTGGGATAACAGTATTTATCTTCTACTGTTTAAATTAGACCTTAATGATTTAATGTTTATTATAGTACCCAATGGGCTAATTATAGTGCCTAGCATAAAACAGGAACCCTATAAATGTTATATATATATATATATATATATATATATATATATATATATTTATTTATATCTGTCTCTATATATCTATCTATAATATATATATATATGCACAGAGGGTGGCAAAAAATGTATACATATATTAAGAAAGGAAAAAACGGTATTAAAATTGTAATACTCAACATATACCGATAACAAAAAACGAATACAAGTCATGTGTATACATTTTTTTGGCACCCCCGGTATATATATGTATATTTTAAGCACCTTCTGTGTGACAATTACTGATCTGAATTTTACATGCATTACCTCACAATCATTAATAACCATTCAGAAAGTATTTAATCCCCTTTTCCAAGTGAGTAAAGTATAATTCAGAATACATTAGAAAATATGCAAAAGTTATATAGCTAGTACACAACCGAAATATAATTTTATTTGTATTACAGACTACTCTAACAATACAAATGCATGTTAACGAAAATTTGAAAGGTTCCCTGCAACCCTACCTTCCTAACCTCATTCCTCTCCCTATGGGAAATCAACATTGGCTTTCTGGTGCGGATCCTTCCAGAATATATTTCTGGCATATGGCAGGAGGGGGAGGTGGTGTGTGGGGAAAGAGGGAGGAAAGGTGGAAAGGAAAGAGAGCTGGTAGGGTAGGATTTCTTCAATCTTTTGAAAAAGCTCTTTCCATTACATTAAACTGAAGATAATATCCTTTCTTTAATCTTGGCATAAATAAAGACAGGCTAATATCTAAAATCATTTTCCAAATCCAAGGTGATGTTTCGTTACTTTTTGTTTTACTATTAGAAATGGGGAGGGAACTGTAGCCATTTTCTCAGGAAGAGGGGAAATGAGAAAAGGTACCCAGATGCCCTCTCTGTAAAGTGGGGTCACCCACCTGCAATCAAGAGACTCCTTCAACACTTTCCTCCTGTGACAATCCACCCATCTTGGGCTATTAATGCCATAGGTATCTTCTTCCCTGTAGTGTAGTGGTCATAGCAGTAGTTGCAGCCTACTTTTCTAAAGTTCTTCCAGATGTGTCAGAGAATACACTTATAAAAGGGAAAAAAAATCACATTTTGATTGAAATAATTTAATTTTATCATTGTGATTATCACTGACATTATCAATCTTTCACAGTGATCATGCAGATTATACTGAGTGTAGGCCAATAGTCTGTGGGATTAAATCAAAGAAGAATTTATCCTCATGCTTACGGGTCTAAGTGGACACCGCTGCAGCGGAGTGAACCAGAAATCTTACAGCTATATTTCCCACAAACTGTAAAATGATTAAACACCTCTCCAGATAGTGCATAGGAAAGAATAGTGGGTCCCACATTATGATGAGCAACACCAGCATAAACCCAAACCAATTATTAGTCCAGACGTAAACACAGACTAAGTGGATCATGTCGAGATGTGCGCAAAAGGAATGAGAGTGATGATGGTAGCAAGAAACAAAAGCCATTTGACTTAAAACAGCATAAAAGGGCAGGCAGGACATAACAACAAATGGTTGTGATGACAACAGTGCAGATGAGTCTGTTACTAAAGATGGAGGCATAATACAGGCAACAGCAGACATTCACATGGTAGCCTAAGGATTTGGCCATCAAGTCCTTATAGAAGATTCCATAAAGGTAATGTAATTATTGGTCATAAGCTTAAGAGCTAAACTCTGAGGCATTGAGACATAAGATCCTATGACTATAGAAAGGACAATGAAGGTAAAGACCAGATCCATTGAAGCCAGCATGGAGAAGATAGGATCATCAAGGAAGGGTTCTGTCCTGACGTTGGCCAAGATGGCAGTGCTGCCCATGGGGACAATGTAGAGATAACAGAAGAAGATAGAGATCCAGGCAAGGAGACCTCAAAGCTGGGCATGTCTGTGAGGATGAAGTAGAAGGTTCTTGGGTTTAGTCATCATGAGCATGACTAGTAAAGACACTACAGATGCTAGCACCTTTTGTCTTAAATCCATTCAGAACTCTGAGTCATAGTTACAGTGTCAGATGTATAGGATGCAGTAATGAATTTGCGAAGTGCTCAGTGATTCCTTAGAATTCATGAATGATGATCAATCTAGGGGAACTCGAGGAAATAGGCAAAGTGGGGAGAGTGAACCAAAAAAAAGTCTTGATCATTTTTGGAGGTCCAGAACTGATAGTCACTTTATCTTAGCCCACGAGTGGGAATTTGAAATGGCATTGTAACAGAAAATAGGAGTAGAAGCAAACAAATAAGTCACAAATAAATATAAATCATGTTTCAGTGGAAACATGTTCTGCTTCATTAATTTTAGGCAATTCTAGTCACTAGTAAGTAGCATTACCTCACCTCCAAAAACAATGTGAGTATTGCTTGTAAAGCTATGGGCATAATGAAAGCATGTATTTATTGTGCTTATTATGAACAAGACCTAAGGTATCAAAAGATTAACAAACTCCATAATACTTGCCTGAATCTAGCCTCCCTCACCTCAAACTGTATCTTATTCCAGAGCAAGTAACTTAGACTTTGAAAAATTGTTGTCATGAATTGTTGTTGTGTAATAGTTAGAAGCATATATTCTGAACCAAACAGAATTTTGGTCCCCTCTTCTGTTTAGTAGCTGCTTAATCTTGGGACATTACTTTGTGTTACTGTACTTCAGTCTCTTCATTTGTAGAAAGGAGGTTACAGTAGTACCTGCTTCACAGTTATTGTAAATATTAAATGAGTTAATAAATGAGCAGTGCCTTGTGACAGTGTCAGCCATAATAATTGTATCAGTAGTAGCAGTAGCAGTAGTCGTAGTAGTTTTTTTGAATTATCCTGGTGTGTATGTTGAGGATGTGGGAAACTGGAGCAAGGACATGATGATCACATATAGGTAGATGTGGGAATAAAAGAATGAAATTATATCGTAAAGTGTTAAACATGGGTCTTTCTCTGAAAACGGACAGAGAAGTTTAGTTCCCTTCCAGAGAGCAGAGTGGTAAAAGTAACAGCTTTTCAAGAGAAGCCACTCATTCTGTATCCATGTGGTGACCAGCAGTATGCCAAGGAGAACTCTGACCCAGAGCTTATGGGAGCAACGTGTCAATGGACAGACATGCTGCTCCATTGGTTAACTCACCCGTGGATGTGAGATAAACCTCTATTCCCACATATACTAAAATGAGGTTCATCGAAAAGTGTTTATAAAACTAGCTACTAGTTTTCATGGATAAATGCTCTATGTAACAATCATTTGGATATGTATGTTACCAAGAAGAATAAAGTTTCTTCTATAGAAACAAAGTTTAATGAAAATTTATAAGTAGAGAACTCTTTGTGCTTATTTATTTGAGGTAGACTTTGGAAAGGAACGTGATTTTATCAGGTAGATCAAAAACAGGGATTATCCAAAAAGAGACAGCAAGAACAAAGTTATAAATGAAAACCCCCTGTAATGTACACAGATTTTTTTTACTGGAATATGATACATACATTTGTATAAAAATATTGCAAGTAAGTTAGCTAATGAGTAATTTAACAGTGTTAGCATTCATAGAAAATTTAGAGGCTGGGTATAATATTCTACATTGTGCCTGGACATTTCAAATGTTAGTAAATGGTTAGTAAATGATTTTGCTGCTTTTTCTGGGACATTTATAGTGGGGAGTAATGTATGAGATAGCTGGTTCCATTAGTGTACATCTCTGATTGTTAAAAATCCTTTCCTTTATTGATCTAAAAAGGTACCTCCTTGTAACTGACCACAATAGATTTTAGTTATTTTATAAAATGGAACTCAGAATATGGTATGTTTTTCCTTCAAAATACCACTTTTTAAATTACTTTCAGGTGTACAAAACAATGTAATACTCAGACATTTATAGCTCTCACAAAGTGAAAACCCTCCTCCCTCAATCTACTACCCCTCTGACATCGTATATAGCTGTTACAATTCCACTGACGCTATACCACTTTTATACAGATATTTTATCTACCCATCTAATTTTCTTTCCATAAACTTCAGTTCTTCTAAGCCCTTTTCCATTTTTATCTATGATTATAAGGTCTCTGTCATCTTTATTCTGTTTTCCTCTCTCCGATTCCTTTGTATATATAGAGTCCTACCTCACTTCATATATAATAATGAGATAGTGGATGTATTTTTAGCACTTAGAGAAAGATTTAGGTAAAAGTATCTACTAGTATAAATATTACTTTTTAAAATTCATTTGTTGCATTCATCTGTTCCATATGACAATATAATGAGGAGATATGGAAAGAGAATTTCTGGTATGTTTTGTCCTTTAAAGTCACATCATGTTGGTTAACTCTTTCTTGTCTTCCCCTGGCAGTGAGAGCTGACCATATTTTCTATGATCCCAAAGCCTTCTGATTAATGTGCTCAATTTTCTTGTAATTCATTCTACATATATCCAATTTGTGTTTGCAGCCCCTTAAATTAGGGGTTACATTTAATCATTCTTTTTCTCCAGTACTTATTATAGGCCCTGGGACATATCAAGTGCTTAATGAATTTTGGTGAATGGACATATACTAAATAATTTCTTAGATATTTACTATGATACACACTTATTGATATTCAGAGAATCAAATAGAAATATTCAGGCACATTATAGAGGAATAGACACTTACAAACTCAAAGGAGTTGACTCTCTAGGCACATGAAAGCACTTGTGAGCAAACCGGCACACTTTTACACACACATTATTCATAAATATAGCCCATTCACATGAAGAATTACAATGTGTATCTTGCATATACTGTCATGAACATAGTCTTTCCGACCTTTTCCTTTCTGTTAGGATCAACACTCTCATTCATCTCTCGGATGTGCTAGCTTGAGTTACCTACCCATCACCCAAGTCTTCCACAGACAGGCAGGGTCCCATTTAAAGTGTGATAGATGGAATGAATATCCTATCTCAGTTTTCAGATGACCAGAACACAAATGAGACAAAACTCTCCACTCGCACCACAAACTCTGTTTGTATGGATATATATGATTATTCCCATATTGTGTGATTTTTGGATAAAATATTTAGCCTACCTAATAATCTATCTAAGTTCAGTCTTTTCATCTGAATATTAGAAGTTACCATGAAAAATAACCTAAAAATATTTGTGTGTATCAATTAGGTAAAAATGTAAGATTCTCAGGGCATCGACTAGCAATAGTAAGATCTGAATACAGAACTTATTTTATTCTATCACTGATATACTCTGGATTCAGGTGAGAATCTAAGCTTTTCAATACACTGGAAAATTACCTGCATCTCCCACTTATACTTATGCAGTTGAAATTTAATCTTACGTGCAGTGCATGTGCTTGTCCCTATTACAATTCATTTTGCTGGTTTTGTTTCAACAATACTTTTGGGTTCAGCTCTTCAACCATGATAACATTTGGTAATGATGCCAAGAGGCTTGGATGGGCTATCAGAGCAGTCAAGGCTAGTGAATGCAACAAAAGGAAACAGTATGAAGTCAGATAAAGGGAGTGACTAGGGAGGATGTCTCATGAGGGAACATTCACAAGATGAACAGAGAATAAAGAAAGAGAATGATAGATAAGATATGGAGACGGCAAGCTGGAGTGATTTCTATAAAATTTATGAGTTAGAGAGATATAAATACAGGAGGACCTGGCATTTAAAATCTGGATGTGTGAGAGTTCTAGCTGAGGAAAATGTCTTGGGAATGGACATGGAAAGGGTGGTCAAAGTGGAATGTAAGTGGAGGCTAACATTAACTGGTTGAAATTATTGGCAAGTGGCAGGAAAACAGGTAATATCCAGGTAACGAGACATACATGAGAAATACTACTCAGCAATTAAAGAGGAGTGAACTATTGACAAACACAACAACTTGGATGAATCACAAAGACATTCTGCTGAGTGAAAGGAGCTAATCTCAAAAAGTTAGATATTGTGTGATTTTTGTTATATAACATTCTTGAAAAGATAAAACTATAATAATAGAAAGCATATCAGTGACTTCCAGGGGTTGAGAGTGGGATGGATTTATGACTATAAAAAGTAGTGTGAAGAAGTTAGTTTTGGGTGTGTGAACTGTTCTGCATCCTTAACAAGTGAATTTGATAATATGCTAATTAAGCAGGGGTTGGGGAAAGAGAAAGAGAAAGAGAACCAGGTCCAATACCCTTGTTTCACAGATGGAGAATCTGAAGACTGAGGCAAGGCCTGGAGAAGATCACATGGCTAGAGAGGGGTTCTGGAGATACCGCCCTTTGCCCCCCCCCACACACACAGATATCACCCAATACACACACCCACACATATACACTTGTGCACACAGAGCCATGCCCATGTGTGAGCCCAAAGCACCCATGAAAGAAGCAGAAGGGGACAAGACTCAAAGAAAAGAGCTTTTTAGGGGTTTAATAAAATGTTTGGAAATGTGGGGGTAACCTTTTCTTTCAGATTTCAGGCAAAAATAAAAGGAAATGAAAGAAAAGCTGCAATTGCTTCATTACCATGTTTAATTATTAAATGTCTAAAACTATCACCTCTCATCCATAAATCAGAATTGTTATACGTGTGTGTATGTGTGTGTGTGTACTCAAGTCAACTTCTAGCTTTATGTAATAATTAAAATCTCATCTAACTCTGAAAAAGTATAAAACCAAAGTTCTCTTCCAATAATGGGAAAGGCCAAAAAATCCTAGAGCTCTCAGGATTCTAAAATAAAGCTCAAGCCCTTTGCAGAGAAAACAGACGAACAATGCTTCTCTGAATCTGCTTGGTCTTGATGCTGTAGATAACGGGGTTCATGAATGGAGGAAAAAGAAAGTGGACATAGCTCATGGTAATGTGGATCACATGTGGTGTATGTTTCCCAAACCTGTGGATGAAAGTCAGGCCAATGACAGTGATGTAAAAGACTAGGACGCAGCTAATATGGGAGACACAGGTGTTGAGGGCCTTAGCTTGCTCCTCTGCAGAAGCGATGCCCATAACTGTCTTAAGGATTAGAATATAAGAGAAGAGGATAATCAGAGCATCTAGGAAGAAAGTCAAAGCAACCAGAATGACTGGGTATACACGATTGAATGTAATATCAGCACAGGCAAGTTTCATGACATCTTGGTGGAGGCAAAAGGCATGGGAAAGAACATGGGAACGGCAATATGGGAACCACAAGAGTTTCAGAATTGGGGGTAAAATGGACACAAAGCCCCTCATCAGTATTCCCAGTCCTACCTTTATCACGTGGGAATTGGTAAGAATGGAGTTGTACCTCAGAGGGGTGCGGATGGCAATAAAACGGTCATACGCCATAGCAAGCAAAACACCCGATTCTACAATGGCCAGAGTGTGAATAAAGTAGGATTGAGTAAAACAGGCACCCTGGGCAATTTCCCTCTGGTTCAACAACAGGACTCCCAGGACTGTGGGCATTGTAGTTAGAGTTATTCCAAGGTCTGTACCTGCCAGCATAGCCAGGAAGTAGTACATGGGCTCATAAAGACTGTGGTCACTCTGAATAAGGAAGAGAAGTGTGCCATTGCCAAAAAGAATGGAGAGGTAAATGATAAAGAAGGAGATAGAGATCCAGTGGTGAATCGCCTCGGAGCCCAGGAAGCCAGTCAGCAAGAAGGGAGCAGCACTGTTGTTGGTCCACATGGTAGGTGTTGCAGGTGGAGAAAAGCTTTTTCAGGGGTTATGACCTCTAAATACACAGTATTCTTTCTTCCTCTCTATCTTCTTGTAGCACATTATCAGGCCATTTTTCGCTGCCAAACATACAAAATTTTGTGGCTTGTCTAACTCTTAATTAATTATGTCTGTATTCACAAAGTCTTTCCCTGGAATAATGGATAACAATAATATTAATCACATTAGTAATGTCAACAATTTACTCTTCAGCATCCAACTTTTCTTCTCTCAATCATATATCTTACATCAATGTTTCTAGTCTTTACTCCTAATCCCCCAAATCATTTCTTTGGATCTATTTCATTCTCTTCACTCTTTTATTATCTTTCATAAAGGTCCTTTATATATTTCTTTCCAATTTGGACCAATTCAAATGTTCTTTCTTGAAACTAATCAGATATTTGTCTCAATAATAAATCACCAAGAAAAATGATTAATCAATAGAAATAACTCAGTCATCATGAAATGTTTGAGAAATATTGTTATCAACATTGCCATCTCAAGTGGCCTGTGAATAAGGAAGTGACTCGTGTGAGATTTCTGAGAAATCAGAACAAGTGGGCAGAGTTGATAAACTCATTTTAGAAAGGTGTGATTACTCAGTGGACTTGGGATTCAGGATATTTTCAGTGCTGCAAAATATCTGAGTGACAAACAGAGACAAACTTTAAAACAGGAAGACACAGGAATTGCAAATTCCTGAAAGAAACATTTTAAGGAAGACAGACTCTTAGAACAAATTCTCCTCAGAAACCTAATGATTTCTACAAACCTGTAGAAGAGAGTAAACAGGGTCAAGTATATGGTGATGGAAGGAGAACTAACTCTGGGTGGTGAACACACAATGTGAATATAGATGGTGTAATACAGAATTGTACACCTGAAATCTATGTAACTTTACTAACAATTGTCACACCAATAAATTTCAGTTTAAAAAACAAAGAAGAAGAAGAAGCCTAAGGATTATACTGAGCAACAGATTTAAAAAAAAAAAAAGTGGTCTGAGTATATGAATGGCAAAAGCATTATCAGAATTTAATGATTGAATGCATAAACTTAACACAACAAATTCAAGAAAGAAGATAAAAGATTCATGGATGGAAAACTATATTGCTGGTGGAGACAATTATATAGGTGTTTGAATATGTATGAATCTAGAAAGCCCATATTTAGAAAACTTAAAATTGGCTTCTATAGGGAACTTTGAAATATGACCTATTTTTAATTACACTCTTATGAAGTCAAGTTATCTTTGTTTGCATAATAACCAAGAAATTGTGTAGTAAGTTGATTAAAATAACAATTAAAAAGAACCACAAGAGAAATAGTAGCTTCTCCCAAATTCAATTAAATCGATATATGTCCATGGTCTTTTAAATATTGTTTTCTCTTAGAAACATCACTACTTATATCTCTGAAGAGGAATTCTGAAAGAATGCACCATTTCCACTTAATAAAGACCTATAAAAACAAGAATAGATTTTTTTATTTGTTTGTTTGTTTTTTTGAGAATTTGCCCCATGGTAACATCTCTAATAATGAGCAGTGGATGGTTGGGGGAGATGGGCAGAGAAAAGGTGAATGTGCTTTTGGAAATGACCGCCACTTCAGGAGATACTGTCAATGACAAAAAAGGTCAATCTGGCCACGGAAGTGGCAGATACTCTGCTGATATAAGTACTGATAAGTCTGCCAACTAACTAGATTACTGAAACGCGACCGATGTGGGTCTCAGCTTGACATCACTTATCTACCTCTACACAAGAGTGATGTGTAAATCATGAATCAGAAGTCCTATATCTCCCATCCCCGTAACCTTCCAACACTGCTTTTCTAATAAAAATGTGTGGAACAAAGGGATAGAGAATGGATAAATGCCACAGTTTCTTGTAGGGATAGGAACAAATGATCTCTTTGGACCAGCTGTTGCCCAGAAAGTGGACCAGAGGGAGGAAGTGGGGAAAAACTCCAGACTTGCTTAAACTATATGGTGTAGTAAAAGTCTAAACTATGGGCTTTGGGTTTTTAATGGGTTTTGGAATTTGAGCTGAGCAGGGTTTAGGTCCTAAACCATGTGGTAATCCCTTTGGGAATAACAATTGCTATTTATTAATATTTTTGATTGACCTGAGTTAGGAGAGTATCCTATTCATTATCTGAAGTCCCTAACAGCAGCCATATTGGCATTTAATTATGGCAAATGTGGCAGTGCCAGGAATTGTCCACATATCCCCAATATGACAGGAGGAATAGCTGCCCTGTTCAGGTTGTCTCTAACATGTGGCATTGTGTATGACATTGGTAACAGTACTAACTTCAGTAAAATTTCTCATCACCATCAGGCAAGCCTAGAGCCTCCATCAGGAATGCAGAGATGACAGGGATTCACTATCCCCTCACCTTACTCTGAGGATTTTCTTTGAGTTAATTCTCTGAAAGCAGCTAGCCTTCGAGTCGTCGGTTTTTTCTGAAACTCACACAGATACAACATTCAGAGTTTCCTCAACTTGCCATGGAGAACTGTTCCAGAAACCAGTTATAGAGACCTAAGAAGTTGAAGGAGAAAGGAAAGAAGAGAGCATATTAGGATCATGTTGAGAAAATGGGAAAATCATCTCTTAACTTCTGGATAATCTGCAAGCACTCCATACAATTGGTGTCTTCTGTCTCTATTCCCCTCAAACACTTAGCTGCTATTGCCTGAGAATATGTGCTTCTTTAGAAGAAATTACATATGTATATGTGTGTGTACATATATATATACATATGTGTGTATATATATAAATATATACATATATATACACAAACGTGTGTGTGTGTATATATATATATATATATATATGGAAGCTATTGGGCTGAAAACAGAAATCTGGAAGCTTTTAAGTGATTGATTACATCTCACTTTAGGTATGAATTAAGATGGGAAAGTAGGTGAGGAGAGAAAAGTTGCGAACCTAGGAAAACCTCCATTTTAGGGCACAAAAAACAGATCTCAAAGGATATGGGCTAAGAAGTAAGCAGAAATATAAGAGGATAGTAAAGATGATCTGTAATTACAAAGTCAGTGGAAAATACTTTTTTTTTAAATTAGGTAGTGCTGTGGTTTAATAGTGAAAAGTGTCAAAATTGCCAAGTAAGATAAAAATGAAATGTATCCATTGTTTTTGGCAAGTAAGTCTTTGGTAATCTTGACAACTTCAATAGAATGATAGGAATAGATTCCCAATGATTGTGAAATGGAAACTGAATAAATAACAAGAAAGTGAAAACAACATATTACTTACTTTCTTCAAATGAGAAAATTGAGGCTTCGAGAGGTTAAATAATTTGTCCAAGGTCACACAATTCCTATGTGGCATACAGAAATTCAAACTCCAGTTTATCTGACCCCCAAGCTCATGTTCTCAACCAACATCCATAGAATATAACTGTAGTTCTCCTGTCCAAGCTTCCCTTTCCATACACTACCCCCTTGCCTGAATTCTCCATCTCATTAAAAAAAAAAAAAAGATTTAAATGCTTTCTTATCCTTTGGAGAAGAGCTACATAGTCACGTAGAACAGTTCCTCTTTTTTTTTTCTAATTACAGTTGACATTTAATACTATAGTAGTTTCAGGTTTACAGCATAGTGATTAGACATTTACGTAACTTACCCCGATAAGTCTTGCGTCCACCTGACATCATATGTTGTTAACACAATATTATTGACTATATCCCCTAAGCTGTGTTTTATATCCCCTAGAAGAGTCATTCTTAAAACATCTTCACTGCATTTGAATCCCTGGACTTCCTTACCTGAGCCACAGCTTTCTTTTTGTGGTTCCTAAGCACAGCCTGAGGATCAGCGTGTTGCTGTGTGTTCAGAGTCCTGATGAGAGGTATATTTGTTAAAGAAACAACTCCCAAGGGAGTAAGTACTTCTAGCTCATTTCCACATAGGCTATTTGGGAATACCACATAATCCCCTTTTCCTCTCTCATCTGAGAAAGATCTGGGCCATTGAAGTTGGTTCTTGTGCCCTCTATTTCTCCTATGGATGGAGAATCTCTACAAGAAGCAGTGTCTCTAATGTCAGATAAAACAAGTTATATCTAAGTCACTCTCAAGTGTTCTATGGGTCATAGAGTGGAAGAAAGATGGGTCACTTTTTCTTCTTAAACGTTGATGTTTAGGGAACAATATTCCATTCCTCTTTTTTAAAACTGTTCATGAATTATATTCATACACACCTTAGTATTTATAGGAATAATAATCTGTAGAGGCCACCCCATCCAACTCTTTACCAAATCCTTGATCCACCATGTAACAATTTTATCAGACACCTGTTTATTTCTGTTGATTAGAAACTCCTTACCCTATGAGATAACCTATCCCATTTTGATTATGTGCAATGTGTATAGTGTATATGATATAAATATATATTAAAATATAAATCTACTTCTCTGAAATATCTACCCCTTATCCCTAGTCTTGATCTCTGCAGTCAAATTGAACAGGTCTAAACAATCACATTGATATGTTCTCTCTAAATGCTATAAAAATATCTATATTAATATTTCTCATACTTCTTTCTTAATGGCTGAGCAGCCACTAGTATGTTAACTATTTATCACATAATGATACCTAGTTCTGATTCATCTGCTATCATCCTACTCATAATTGGACATAATAATCCAGGTGTTGTCAGATCAGTCTGATTTTGAAAATTGTCTCCAGGGGGTCATATGTTTAGCATCTTTTTAAGTCATCTGTTATTGTGCAAATCTACAATTATGTATCCAAAACTCTTGTCTCAAGACATTTCAGAATTCAGCCATGCTTTTAAAAGTAATAAAATGTATATTCATATAATATATATGGTACCCCCAGCAGGTTGCACGCGATAACATCTTATAAACAATCACCTGTTTATATTAAGGGGTAAAAAAGACTCAGGTCAGATTTTGCCACGATTTGACTTTAGATCATATCAGATTTAGCCAATAAATACATTTCATAATTAATTTTGGAGAACCTTTTTGTTTTTAGAATTATGGTTAAGGGGTTGTAGCTTTTTAATAACTTTATTATCAAGTCAATTCACATTGCATTCATAATAAACTAAAACTTCAGAAAGATTTTTAAAGGAGTTACATTTTTAGCACATAGCACAGAGCTTAACACATGGTTGGTGCTCAGTAACTATTAGTGGAGTGAATAAATGCAGAATTGTGTTATCAAGCAGTTTTGTTTGTGGTCGAATTGTACATTTTTTTTACTTTTATTTATAATAATATTAGTAGTTTCAGATTCAGCCCTTTGCGCAAGCATGTCAAATCATGATATCTGCTTTTCTTTGTTGTTTATCATTTCTATGTCTCCAACTTTTATATCAACCATATTACAGAAAGAAATGCATAACATGACAGGAAGGGTCAAAAAAAGAGATTTATGTGTCTTTTTTCCTCCTACAGGGTCAAAAAGAGAGATTTATGTGTCTTTTTTCCTCCTGAGTGCTTTGGTTGATTAGTGAAACTTAAGGTAAGATTTTTCAACCACCTATTACAGATTTTCTATTTCTCCATCCTGACGGAAAGACTGCTTTGAAAAATGCTGCGTTAATAGTTAAATACACTAAGTCTTCCTAGCCCTGTAAACTACCAGACTACTAATTGGCTCGACTAATACCAGGAAGAGAGTTTTAGTTTCAATAAAGTACTCTACCCAGAGGATACTATACCACAAATTAAATGTATTTCCTTCCTCTCTCTGTCAGCTATGCCACCATATAGGCAAAGACAGAAAGTCATAATTGAAATTACTTAGTAGAGTCTCACTTATAGGCAAGGTAATTAGGCCTAGTGGTCCAGGGACAAGACTGAAAGGAGAAGTTTCAGTATGTTGAGGATTTGTAAAGGGGACTTCCCTCTAGGTACTATGGTGAAAGGAATTATAGTAGGTGTGATCCAGTCAGGTTATGGAAGGTAGGATAATTAACCATTGCTCTTATTTTTGGCATGATATCTGGGAAGTCTTTTTACCTATCATCTATTTATCTATCAATCAATCTATCGACCTATTTATCTATCTATTTGTCATCTATCCATCTATCTATCATCTATTTACCTATCACCTGTCTATCAATCATCTATCAAAAAGTTGATAATATAGACCACTTACGCCTTATTCCCCTGCTGAATAAGAATGTGTATCAACTAAACACAATGCTAAGGAGTGGTATTCTCCAAGAGTCATTTTGGAAAAATTCTTCAGCACTAACGGTAGCACCTGAATCTGATCACTCAACCTCCAATCCAAAGTTCAGGGAGAACTTCACCAACAAATCCAGCTCCTTACAGCCTGCTTCCTTCGTTGTGAAACCACACTGCTTATCCAACAGTGAGCAGCCCTCTCATACCTCTTCAGGAAGACTCGAATATTGTCATGTCATTTCCTGACCCACTACAAGCCCAACAAGCATGCCAATGATGCTGGTCCACTATAGCTTGAATCTCCCATTCCTCTCACGCATATGTGGCAGGTAATTAAATATACTATGACTTGAAGTTCCATGCCAGGTAGCTGGGATCTTTTTTTACTTAGCATGAGGGAAATAATAGAGTTTTAACTTAAAGTTTTACCTTTACTGGTAAAGGGCCTTGACCAGTAAACTGGGGTTTCTTACACCATATTTAACACTGTAAAAGAGGCAGCCCATCCCTAAAATTTAACTTGCAAAGTGGGCTACAATATCACAGTAACTGGTGACCACAAGCAGAGTCATCTATATCCCACAGCTTCTAAGCTTCAAACATGACTTGCAAAGTCAGTCTTCCTTCAGCCATAAGAATCTCTGCACCAAGATCAGAAAATGAAATGGGAATGATCTCGGGTGGAATTTTCTGTCAATATGCTTACGTGTAGATGTATTATAGGCCTCATGAGCATGAGGGACAGAGGAAGCTTTGGGGAGATACCAAGATTTTAGGATTTTGGTTTACATTCAGCATCAATGGCTTGAGTATTTTACTCTTGGGCACATTTTCCTCCTCATTAAATTTATGGAGGAATAATCCAGCTTCACAATTAAATCAGCCTGAAAAAGTTTTAGTAAATGGCCTGACAGAAAACTTACTCCAACCCCAATTTTTTAAGCATTGCAAGGACTGGATTCCATTTCTCTCTGTATTGTCTGTCTTCCCACTATAGATCACTGAATAGAGGATGCCAGAGACAATATCTCTTGCAGAGAAATCACCACTTCTAATCTTTTTACCTGGGGATGAACCTAAAAAGTTTAGATTTCTCATATTTTTAGTTCTGAAATGATTATATATTTTTTCTCTATATAGTCCTGGCATTCTTTCCTGTCAGTAGGACAAGGGTAAAGTTTATTTAAGTCATTTAAGCAGAAAACTTTCTTCCTCCAAGAAGCTTGTCTAGTTTTCTCCTTCAAGAGTTTAGTTTGGGCAACAAAATATTCAAAGTGAAAAGAAGGTGAACAGATATATTCATGTAGTATCTAGGCATCCTGAGATTAATGCATTGAAAAATCGCAAAACTATTGAAATTCTCTATTGGTAAGTGATTTGTGCCTTCATTAGATGCAAATCATGGCCTCAGAGAGTCTCCTCACTCAGGCTAGAAATTAAGACATGCTGATTTAAAACTAAACTCATTTTTCTTCATTAAATTTATTATGAGAATAATGAAAGATTTTAAAAATAGAATTTATTTGTAGAGAATATTTATCACAAAATTATTTTTGTTTATTGTTAACACATGTACACATACATATGTACATGCACACATATTAAATGGCAACTATAATAAAAAATATAGTCACGGGATGTAAAGTACAGCATAGGGAATATAGTCAATGGTATTGTAATAGCTGTGTCCCATGTCAGATGGGTAGGAGACTTGTTGGGGTTATCACTTTGTGAGATGTGTAAATGTCTGATCGCTGTTTTGTATACCTGAAACTACTAATAAAAAAATAAATTTTAAAAAAAGCTTTGTCTTTCTTAGAGATGATTTATTGAACTTGTTCTTAGAATTTGATTAGGGTGGTTAATCTCCAGGTGCATTTGAAGGAGGGAATTAAGTATGAACGTTTACAGTTCCATGTGTTTCTTCTCAGAAATCTGTGAGCAGGTATCTGTGAGGATATGCCCCAGCCCTATGGTAACTTATCTAAGCCCTTGTGGGGCGGGGGGAGAAAAGAAAACCTCATTTTTCAATATATCACTATTCTTTACTCAGAGAGGAATCTAGGTGTTCTTTATTCTATATTCATATTTGTGTCTGAATCTAATTTCCCATCGCTAACCCATTGCTTCTTATCATAATTTATGTATTATCTTGAGCATTTTTGTTCAGGCTATTGATTTAGAACTGGCTTATATTTTTTTTCTTGGACACATTCGAGTGAAAATCACTCAGTAGAAACTCTCTCTCCCTGGATAGCAATGCAAAGACCCATGTGCTCCATAAGCTGCTTTTAGTGTCAACAGCTTCAGTTTTTTCTATTGTCTTGTACCCCTAACCTTTCTTGACAGAGACATACTTGACATAGACCTAGATTTTACTATGGTTATTAATAATCAGGCAAAAAGATACACATACTAAAAGTTATAGTAATATATGTATGACTAACGGCTATGTTATTGTCTTCTACAAGCTCAGTGCTGCAGTATAGAGTATTTCCTTTGGTCATGTTGACAGGTCACAACTTCATCATTTGGATTTTTATCCATCCTCAAATTTTAAAAATATTTTTCAAAAAATATTAAAATTCTTCTGATTGATGAATTTAATACATAATCAATAGTCTTTTTGAGTTTGATAGCATTAATGTTCTTCAAATAAAATAATTCAGAAATTTAATATTATATTTGTTTCCTCCCAAACTTTTTTCATATACTTTTCTAAAATAACCACAAATCTTTTTAGCTCCTAAATATATCTCATATCTGTCTACTACATTCATTTTCACTTTAACAATTTTAGCTACTTGTATCTCTTTCTGGAACTGGTATACTATTTTCTTTCCGATTTCTTTGTGCCTCGTTTGCCTCACTCAAATCCACACATATCTGAACTTACAATTTATAAACAACACTGAAATCAAGTCACTCCCTTACTTAGAACTATTCAATAGCTTCCCACAACTGGGTAAATACACAAACGCTTGCTGTAGCCTCAGTATGTTATTGATTTGACCTCCTTTTCTCTCCCCAACTTCTCCTTAGACCCATCACCCTCTTCTTATCAGCCACATTCCCAGAAGGTGCCATGATCTGCCCCAGCTTCAACCTCTTCACAGACTGCTTTTAGCTTAAAATATTCTTATCCTTATTTTCACCAGTTAATGTCTAATTTACCCTCAGATCTCAATTCAAGGACACTCTTCAGGGTATCTTTCCCTTACTTCAGTCTTGATGCAATCCATTTTGAGACCAACATCCTCAAAGCAGCTTGTTCTTTACATTTTGTCACTAGTCACAAGGATTATTTTAAATTTAGGTTTATTTGATCTTTGACTCCCCAGTGGGTTGTGATCTGCATAGTCAATATTTTATATCTGTTTGTTTAAAGTTGGATCATTGTTGTTTAGCATTATTTCTGTCTCATACCTTAAAATATCAGCCAAATGAATTGTTAGTGCTACTACCTTGAAAATAGTTACAGTGAGGACTGATTTACTTTTCTTCAAATATTAATCTATTATAAAATAGAATATGTAAAAGAAAGTTCTGCAAAAATAAGAAAATAAAGAAATAAACCTGAAATCAGGGAGGCCTATATCAAATGCCCCCCAAATCTTAATAAAGTAGGTATATATAGTTATATGTAAAATTTTAAATTTTGCATATAAGAAGACAAAACTTGAAAATGTTTGCAATATCAGTGGCTCACTAGGGTTCATTTATCATTAATGCACTCCCACAAATAAGTAGGAAAGCATGGACACACTGATATGAAAATGAGCAAATGATATGAACAGAGAAATCCAAAGACAGACATGTAAATGGATACCACAAACTGAAAGTTATCTATGATTTTTAGCAATAAAAATTAATTGAATACACCAAAAAAATCACAATATAAAATTATACTTAATTTTCCAGATGTATAAGGAATATTTTTATCCACTACTTAGTAGTTAGAGAGATGAACACAGGATAATGACAAAGAAAAATCAATCCATGAACTTAACAAATTGCAAATCTATCAAGTCAAGGGCAGACCCTGGATAAGACTCATAAATAGTATTGCATCATTTGGAGAAGTGGAGTTGGCCACAGGAAGTTTTAAGACTCAGTGGAATTTCTTTGCTCTCAATTCAGAGAAATCTCAGATGCCCACCATCTTCCCTGAGCAATCACCCACATCAGAGTTTAACTTCCACATCTATATTTAGATAAAAGGCGGAGAACGCCATATTGAATCTGCTTGTTCTTGATGCTATAAATGATAGGATTCATTAAAGGAGGAAACAGGAAGTAGACATAGCTCATTATAATATGGACCACATGTGGCACATTCTTCCCAAACCTGTGTATGAATGACAAACTGATCACAGTGACATAGAAGATGAGGACACAACCGATGTGGGAGATGCAGGTATTGAGAGCTTTGGCTTTCTCTTCACCAGAGGCTATGCCCATAACAGTCTTCAGAATTAAGATATAGGAGAAAAGGATGATCATGGAGTCTAAGAAGATTGTTAAAGAAATAAGAATTACAGGATAAAGTGTATTGAAAGTTATGTCAGCACAGGCCAGTTTCATTACTTCTTGGTGAAGACAGAAAGCATGGGAGAGAACATGAGAGTGGCAATATGGAAATGAAAAAAGACGCAAGATTATAGGCATGATGGATATAAAACCCCTCATAAAAGCTCCCACCCCTAACTTTATCACTCGAGTTTTGGTGAGAAGAGAAGCGTATTGCAAGGGATTATAGATGGCAATAAAACGGTCATAGGCCATGGCAAGTAAGATACCAGATTCCACAATGGAAAGGGAGTGAATAAAGTAGGCCTGCAGGAAGCAGGCTCCGTGGCTCATCTCCCGATGATTCACCCATAAGATACCCATTACAGTTGGCATTGTGGTCAATGTCACCATCAGATCTGTACCTGCCAACATGGAAAGGAAATAGTACATGGGTTCATGGAGACTGTGGTCATCCTTAATGAGGTAGAGGAGAGTGCCATTGCCAAGAAGCATAAAGATGTAGACTGCAAAGAAGGGGATGGAAATCCAGCGATGAGCTGCCTCTAGGCCTGGGAATCCAGTCAGCAAAAAGGGGGCAGCACTAATATTGTGCCACATAGTATGTCCACAGGTGGAGAGCAGGTTTCTAGAAATCTTTATTCTAGGAACTCATACTTTTTAGTAGTAATGTAACACAGCAGACTCAACCACAGTCTTCACACTTGGGGATAATTAATTGGTATGATAAATGTAACTCTGAGAGTATTTGCCTGCAGAAGAGTAGAGATTTACAGGTTATATTATACTTGAGATGAAGAATGTCGATCTTTCCCTAATTAGAAGAAAATATTAGGTTAATGGTTAAATTTTTCTCAAATAAGAAAAAACATTTTTATTAATTTCTCTTAAAACATCAGGCCCTCCTATTGTTTGCATATATAGGAACAGTGATAACAATCAAGATAATTACGTACTAATGAAGAATAATAGTTGGCTACTTTCTTGCTGTGATTGATAACTTTTGGACACATTTAATTTTGATTTTGACTTTATCTTTCACAATCATGACAAATACATACTTTTTTTTTCCAATTAGAAGCACTTTTCTTTGTTTTTGAAATTAAATGACAGTGTTTTATTAAAAACAACAAGCATCACCATCACTTCCGGTTGCCTTCTTGCTCCAACATTACACTTTTCTAGAGATTGGCTACCAGAAGTGTGGACCACAGACCAGCCAAAACTGACAAGTTTGGAAACTTGTTAGACATGTAGCCTTTGACTCCACATCCAATGCACTGAATCAAAATTTGCATTTCATCACAATTTCCAGGTGATTCAAGTACATAGTAATACATGAGAAGCACTGCTCCAACATGTCATATCTATTCCATCTTTGGAGATAGAATTTGTTCTTATTCTTTCACCTGGTTGATTTCTTCATTCCTTCTAAATATCCTCACAATTTTTTTTTCCATTCTTCTTTTACCATTCACTCGTTCTCTTTCTTCCTCTTGTCCTTTCCAAATCACTTGACATAATTGAATATTCATATTCTTTCTCAATGTTTTCTTTTATTTCTATCTCCTATTCCTCCAATACTTAACTCCTGATAAGCTATTGTTCACGTGACTGGTCACATTATAATGTTCCTATAGCCTAAAATGTCAGTCATGTCCACTATTTCTATTTATTGGTTGCCACAACCAAAAATAAAGGATCTACTACATTTTATGCTGAAGTATTATTTCACCCTGCATTCAGAACATCAAGGTATATCTCCATACTGAGCAGCGGAATACTTCCCTTCTTCATAAAATGTCATTAATATTAGAAGTAGATTAGAACCAGGACAAATCAGAAATAATCTAACTCTTGTGTAACAAAATACTCTGGAGTGACATCTATATGAGCATGGTACCATTGAGATAAAAATCACGAACACCAGATGTCAGAAGAATGGTAGCATGGGAGGTGCTCCTTATTTCTCCCCTTGAAGTTACAAGAAATTAAACAGCTATATCTCAACAAAGGATTCCCTGCCTAACACACAAACACATCTGAGAGATCCAAATCTGAAGGTCGGTGAATTGAAGTGAAAGGGAGCAGAGGAGAGGTAGAAGAGCAGAGACAGATGCCATGGACATAAGCCGGAGCTCACTGCAGGTCTTGAGAGAGGGGAGGATTCAGGTTGCAGGAGCATTCTCTATAGCCCCAAGTATTCCTGCCTGAGTGATCAGCATATATTACAGCTGAATCCAGTGATTGGGGCAGAGACCAAATATAGAAATGCAGCAGCTATCACCAGGCAGTAAATAAAGCCATGGAGCCTGGCTACCTCTCCCCACCATCTCAGAGTTCTCTGCCCTGCACTTTCCCAGAGCTAGCAGCAGACCCCAGAAGAAACTGTAGCAGTAAATGTTGGGTTACAAAGCAGAATATCTACAGCCCTGAGAGCTGGAAAGACAGTTCCTGAGTGGAAGACACATACTGCAGCTAATTCCATGGATAGAGGTGGAGATACAGAGGCAAGGCAGCTAAGGTCTGGTGATTCCCATTACTGGGAGAAGAACAAAACAACAAACATACCAGTGGCCTTTCCCAGCCTGCCTGTCCCCTCTTATCACCAGCTGATCTAAGCCAGGTGACCTGGGACACATCAGGAAATACAATCCTGCATCTGGCTGCTGGGGCAGTGCCAGGATTTCACAGGTTCAGAACACCATCAGCCACCACATTCTCCCATGGGGATGGTGCCCTGAGACCAAGGCGACCAGATCACAGAGGAGCTGCCCACCTCCCCAGGAAATACAAGGCGCTTTCCACCACTCAGCAAAGATCCAACAAGCCAGGGCAGTGAAAGAGAATATAAAACATTTGTGGTCTACCACCACCTATTGGAAAAACAAAAGAAAACCTCCTCTTATAAAACTTCTAAAAAAGAATCACAAAAAAAAAAAAAAAAAAAAAAAAGGTAAGCAGAGTTCATTCCCATAAATTCCTAGACAGAGAAATAATCATTGAAATACCATGAACAACCAAGGAAACAAGGCAGCTCAGAAAGAATATTAAAATTGCCAGAAAATAAACTTAAAGACATGGAAAAAAATGTGATTTAAATGATAGAGAATTCAAGATTGCAGTTTTGAAAAAAACTGAATGAGATGCAAGAAAACTCAGATAGGCAGTTTAATTAACTCAGAAATAAAATCAACAAACCAAAGGAAAAATTTTTCAAAGAGATTGAAATTATAAAAGAACCAAATAGAAATTCTGGAGGTGAAGAACTCAATAAAAGAGATGAAGAATGAAATAGCAAGATTAGGAAATATAGCTGACCAGATGGAGGAAAGAATGAGTGATATCAAAGATAAAAATCTGGAAATGACACTGATGAAAGAAGAGAAAGTCTTGAGAGAGAGAGAAAAATGAAAGAACTCTACAAGAACTATCTGACTCTATCAGAAAGAACAATATAAGAATAATGAGAAGATTATTCTCATAAGGAGAACAAAGAGCTTCTTCAAACAAATAGGCAATGAGAACTTCCCAAATCTGTGAAAAGAACTGGATCCTTGAATCAAAGAAGCAAACAGAACACTTAGTTATCTCAATCCAAAAGGTGTTTTCCAAGGCACATTATATTAAAACTGTCAAAAAATAATGACAAAGAAGGAATTCTCAAGGCAGCTAGGGAAAAGAAGATCATAAGCTATAAAGGAAATCCCATTAGATAATCATCAGATTTCTCAATAGAAACTCTACCAGCTAGGACAGAGTGAATTCAAATATTCAAACTACTGAAAAAGAGAAATAACCTTAAATGTAAGGGGACTGAATTCACGAATAATAAGGCAGATTGGATCAAAAAACAAAACCATAGGCTGCCTTCAAGAGACACATCTCAGCTGCGAGGATAAATATAGACTCAAAGTAAGAGTGGAAAATGATACTGCAAGCAAATGACATCCAGAGAATAGCAGGTATAGCTGTACTTATATCTGACAAAATAGACTTCAAATTAAAAAAGGTAACAAGAGACAAAGATGGACATTTCATGATAAAGGGACAATACATCAAGAAGACGTAACACTTATCAATATGTATGCTCCCAATCAGGGAGCACCAAAATATATAAAGCAACTACTAACAGAACTTAAGGGAAAAACTGACCAAAAAACCCCCACAATTATAGTAGGAGACCTAAGTACCCCATTGATAGCTATGGATAGATCATTCAAACAGAAAATCAATAAGGACATATCAGCCTTAAATGACACATTAGACAAAATAGGCATAATTGACATTATGCAAATCAATCAATGTGATACACCATAAAAAAATAAAGGATAAAAATCATATGATCATATCAATAGATGCAGAAAAAACATTTGACAAGATAAGATGCAGGATCCATTTACGATTAAAATGCTTAATGAAATGCACATAGAAGTAAAATACCTCAACATAATAAAGGCCATATATGACAAACTATCAGCTAATATCACACATAATGGCGAAAAGCTGAAAGCTTTCCCTCTAAGATCAGGAATATGACAACGTTGCCCTCTCTCACCATTGTTATTCAACATAGTATTGGAAGTCCTAGCCAGAACTATCAGACAAGTGAAAGAAACAAAAGGCATCCAAATTGGGAATGAAGAAGTCAAACAGTCACTTTTTGCAGTGATTTTTTGTGACATGATTCTTTATATAGAAAACTCTAAAGACTTAACCAAAGAACTACTATAAACAAATACAGTAAAATTGCAGGATATAAAATCAATGTACAAAGATTCATTAAATTCCTATATACTAACAATAAAATTACAGAAAAAGAAATGAAAAAGCAATTCCTTTTGCGATTAGAACCAAAAGAGTAAAATATCTAGGAACAAACTTAACAAAGGATGTGAATGATCTACACTGAAAACTACAAGACATTATTAAAAGAAATTGAAGACAGAAAGAAATGGAAAGATATTTTGTGTTCATGGATTGGAAGAATCAACATAGTTTAAATGGCCATGTTACCCAAAGCAATATACAGATTTAATGCAATTCCCATTAAAATCCCAATGGCATTTTTCAAAAAAATAGAACAAAAAACTATCAGATTTGTATGGAATCACAAAAGACCCCAAATAGCCAAAGCAATCCTGAGAAAACTAAAAAACAAGGCTGGAGGTAACACACTCTTTGACTTCAAATTATACTACAAAGCAACAATAATCAAAACAGCATAGTATTGACAGAAAAACAGATACACAGACCGATGGAACTGAATTGAGAACCCAGAAATAAACCTATGCATATATAGGCAAATAATTTTTGACAAAGGAGTTAAAAATATAAATTGGAGAAAATTGTTTTCAATAAATGGTGCTGGGAAAATTGGAAGCGACATGCAAAAGAGTGAAACTAGATTGCTATCTGTCACCGTACATCAAAATTAATTCAACATGGATAAAAGACCTAAATATAAGGCCTGAAACAATAAGTTGCATAGAAGAAAACATAGGAACTAAACTTATGAACCTTGGTCTTAGAGAGGATTTTATGAATTTGAATTCAAAGGCAAGGGAAGTAAAAACAAAAATGAATGAATGGGACTATATCAAACTAAAAAGCTGAACAACAAACAAAACCATCAACAAAACAAATACACAACCAACTGAATAGTAGAAGATATTTCCGAACACCACCTCTGATAAGGGGCTAGTATTCAAATTATATAAAGAACCCATACAACTCAACAACAAAAAAACAAACAATCCAACGAAAAATGGGCTGAGGACTTGAACAGACACTTTTCCCAAGAAGACATACAAATGGCCAACAGATATATGATAAGATGCTCAACTTCACTAGCTATTAGGGAAATGCAAATCAAAACCTCAATGAGGTATACCTTACACCTGTTAGAATGGATATCATCAATAAGACAAGTAATAACACATGTTAGAGAGGCTATGGAGGAAAAGGAATCCACATACATTACTAATGAGAATGTAAATTTGTACAGCCACTATGGAAAACAGTATGGAGGTTCCTCAAAAAATTAAGGATAGAATTACCATACCACCCAGCAATCCACCTTTTGTGTATCTACTCAGAAAATCTGAAAACATTTATCCGTAAAGATATATGTACCGCTATGTTCATTGCAGCATTATGCACTGTGGCCAAGACATGTAAACAACCAAAGTGTCCTTCAATAGATTATTGGATAAAGAAGATGTCATACATATATATAATGGAATATTACTCAGTCATAAGAGAACATGAAATACTGCCATTTGCAACAGCATGGATGGTTCTTGAGATTATCATGCTAAGCGAAATAAGTCAGACAAATAAATTTGAGAACCATATGATTTTACTCATATGTAGGGTTAAAACTGAAAGCAACAAATGAACAAGACAAAAGCTCATAGACAGACAAGAGTTAGTGGTTACCAGAGGGAAAGAGGGAGGGGGAGGTAGAAAAGAGTAAAGGGGGTCAAATATAAGGTGACAAAAGGATAACTGACTCTGAGTGGTGAACACAAAATGCAATCTATAGATGATATATTATAGAATTGTGCACTTGAAACCTATATAATTTTACTAAGCAATGTCACTCCAATAAATTTAATTTAAAAAATTAAATTCCAACACTCAGAATTCCCTAAAATTAAAGCACATTTAAGTCACAGATGTTTAAATTATAATTATTAATATTATACAAACATTGTTCTGTTCCTGAAAGCTTCTTTAGGCTTAAAATAATGGACCTCAAGAGAAAATAGTGAATTTTGAATCCATCGCAAAGTCCAGATAAACAAGTGAACAGAGAAGACAATGTGATTCCTCCTCCCCCTTGTCTGCTCTTTACATATACTCCATTCCTCCTATATGAGATGGGGAATAGACCCCCATAGACACTAGGGTGATGGGCCCGGGCCAAGGTGTCAGGATTTTTCTGCCTGAGTCTCACTGATAATTAGCCATGCTTTTTCTAAGAAAGCAGTTCCTAAAGTAAACACAGTCTGCTCTTAGGATCTAATAAAAACTATAAACTTCTACCAGGCAAAGAGGTAAGTGCACATAATGTCACATTTAATTTAGGACATTCACAGTTATCCTGATGCCAATCCAAGTGTCCAGATTAGAAATGCCAAATCTAGCAGTTTCTTGAATACACTTGTTGAAAGGAAGGAAAAAGTCTGGACTGTAGTTTCTTAAGTCAGCTGGAATGTTCCCTCTATGCAGACCTCTGGAAAATCTTCCTAATTTTTTTCTTTGATTGCATCTAATATCAGAAGGGAGAGGAGTTATTTCATGTTTCTGTCCCTGGCACTCACCCACTCAGGTCTTGTTGCTGGAATGCAAACCTGTTGCTACCCTATTTGAAGACCTAGTCCAGACAATTCTCTCATATATATCCTCCTCTAGAGGCCCCATTAGTAAACTATGTATGTAGAAATCACTTCCCCAGGGTTTCAGGTTTACAGCCACTCAAGAGACTCCTTGATCTCCTCTCTCTCAGAGAAGCTGGGCCAGTAATCAATGTCCTCGGAACTTACAGCTGTTTCCCAAAAGATGTGTGAAGAAAACTGGAAACTCAAATGCCAGCAGAGTCCGGATGCCAGGACTGGGTTATGCGACATCTCCCTCACCCCTCAAATCCTGGGCGTCGGCATGTAAGAAATCCTTGCATGTTTTAACTATTGTCTCCTTCAAATGCCAAACACATTCTGCCTTATTCCAGTGATCACTTGCATCGTTGTTGATCCTAGAGATCATGAATTCCAATTGTGTTCTTGTCTTTCATGTTTTTTGGGGGATATAAGTTCTGATACAGAAGAACATCAGAGGATTTCTTTTTTTGGCAGGGACGGGGTTTTGAGAAGTAGGTTTATTTTTTTAAGATTTTTATTTTAAAATATAGCTAACATACAACATTTTATCAGTTTCAGGTGTACATCATAGTTGTTCAACATTTATATGCCTAAAGAAGTGATCACCATAAGTCCGGCAACCGTCTGACACCGTCCCACGCTATCACAATATTATTGACTATATTCCCCATGCTATGTTACATCCCCATGGCTTATTTGTTTTATACATGGAAATTTGAACCTCTTATTCCCCTTTACCTTTCCTCACCTTTTTAAATTTTTCAATTATAGTCGACATTCAATATTATTTTGTATTAATTTCAGGTGTACAGTATAATTGTTAGACATTTGTATAATTTGTGAAGTGATCCCCTGACTAGTCTGATACCCACCTGGCACTATACGTAGTTATTACCATATTATTGACTATATTCCCTATGCTTTACTTTACATCCCTAGGTCTATTTTGTAACCACCAATTTGTACTTCTTAATCCCTTTCCCTTTTTTGCCCTGCCTCCAACCCCCTCCCATCTATCACCCCAACAAATCTAGTACCCACCTGACACCATACATAGTTACTACAATATTATTGACTATATTCCTTGTGCTATACCCTACATCCCCATGACTACTTTTTAACAACCAATTTGTACTTCTTAACTCCTTCCCATTTTTCACCCACCCCCTCAAACCCCTGCTCACCTGGCAAGCATCAAAATGTTCTCTGTATCTATGAGTCTGTTTCTGTTTAGTTTGTTTATTTATTTTGTTTTTTTAGATTCCACACATAAGTGAAATCACATTGCATCTGTCTTTCTCAGTCTGATATATTCCACTCAGCACAGTACCCTCCAGGTCCATCCACACCACTGCAGATGGCAAAAACCCTTCCATGGCTGAGCAATATTCCATTGTATACATGTGCCATCTACTCCTTATCCATTCATCCATCGACAGACATCCAGGATGCCTCCACATCTTGGCTGTTGTAAATAATGTTGCAATGAACATATGGATGCACAGTTTCCCTCAAAGTAGCATTTTGGGTTTCTTCAGAGATAAATACTCAGAAGTTGGATTACTGGGTCATTCTTTGTCTCTTGTTATAGCCCTTGTTTTAAAGTCTATTTTGTCTGGTATAAGTATTGCTACCACAGATTTTTTTTCTATGTTCATTTTCATGAATAAACTTTTTCCATCCGTTTACTTTCAGTCTGTGTGTATCTTTCAATTTGAAGTGAGTCTCTTGTAAGCAGCATATGTAAAGGTTTTACCTTCTTATCGATTCAGCCACCCTATGTTTTTGATTGAAGCATTTAATCCATTTACATAGAAAGCAATTGTTGATAGATATGTAGTTATTGCCATTTATTATTCAGATATTTTATTTTTATTTTTTCATCTTAAAGAAATCCCTCTAAGATTCCTTGTAATACCAGTTTGCTGGTGATAACTCCTTTAGCTTCTTCTTGCCTGGGAATCGCTTTACCTGTCCTTCAATTTTAAATGATAGCCTTAATGGGTAGAGTAGTCTCAGTTGGAGATCCTTGCTTTTCATCACTTTGACTATTTCATGCCAATCCCTTCTGGCCTGCAAAGTTTCTATTGAGAAAACATCTGACAATTTTATTGGAGCGCCCTTTCTCTTGCTGCTTTTAGAATTCTCTCTTTTGTCTCAAACTTTGCATTTTAACGATAATGTGTTTTGGTGTGGGTCTGTTTAGGTTCATCTTGTTTGAGACTCTCTGAACTTTCTGGGCTTGTATGTCTATTTCCTTCACCAAGTTAGGAGGTTTTCTTTCATTAATTCTTCAAATAAGTTCTTAATCCCTTGCTTTCTCTTTTCTCCTTCTGGTAACCCTATGATGCTACTCTTGATGTTGTCCCTGTCCTTATTTTTTTGGATTTTTTTTTTCTTTTTGCTGTTCTGATTGGCTGTTTTTTGCTACTTTGTCTTCCAAATAGCTGATTCAGTCTTTTGCTTCATCTAGTCTGCTGGTGATTCTTTGTAGTGCATTCTTCATTTTAGATATTTTATTCTTCATTTCTGACTGGTTCTTTTTTTTTTATGATTTCTATGTCTTTTTAAATACTTGCTATCTCTTTGTTTAAGCTCTCACTAAGTTCCTTGAGCATTCTTATTACAGTGTTTTGAACTCTGTCTCTGGTAGTTACTTGCCTCCATTTCATTTAGTTCTTTTTCTGGAGTTTTCTCCCATTCTTTCATCTGGGGCATATTTCTTTGTTTCCTCATTATGGCTGCCTCTCTGTGTTTGTTTCTGTGTATTAGGTAGATCTGCTACATCTCCCAGCCTTGCCAAGTGGCCTTATATAGTAATGTGCCCTGTGGAACCCAGTGGCACAGTCTCCCTGATCCCTTGTGTCAGTTGTGTGTGCTCTCCTATTATATTTGAGGCTTGAGTGCTACTGGCATATCAGTGGGTGGGATTGACCATTTGGTTGACTGTCTGTGGTGTTTGGCCACATCCACCACTTACAGGCTGCTCTGCAGGGGGCTTCCCACATGGAGTGGGATTCGCCCCAGTGGGCTCTGGTGCCTGCTGAGACTGCCCTTTTGGTGGGCCACTTGTGAGGCTAATTGGGTGGTGATCTGCTGTAGTCTGAGGCTGACCTCCAAGTATGTTGGTTCTGGGGCCTATTGGGAGGGACTCTGGGGCAGGTCAGCCACTGTCTATATGACTCATTGGGATCTCCCTGGTAGGAGCTACAAAGTGATCCACACTTTGTCGCTGCCTCTGCTGGACCTGGAGGCACATGGGAGAAGCCACACTATGAAATGACAATGGCTACCACAAATACTGGGTCTGCAATATCTCCACAAAAAGTCAGGACACACAGAGGCCTGCTTCTGGTTGGCAGCTCCTATAAAGTTCAGCTGTTGATAAATTCTTGTGCGGCACATTGCTGAGTGTAGTGGGGTCTCAGTGAGTAACCAGGGTGAAGCAAGAAGAGCTCTTCAGACCAATTCAGATTCAGATTTGGCCATGGGCATGGGGGAGGGCTCAACACAAGAATGATGGCCCCCACCGGCCAGCTGCATGGGAGAATGACCTCACACAGGGAAAATGGCATCTATCTTTCAGCCCTCACTCCACAGCCACACACCTCAGTTGACCCCCGCATATGTCTCTGAAAATCCCAGAGTCACTGTGCCTCCACTAGAGCCCAGGGTGAGTGCCTGTGAGTGTGTCTGTGCAGGCCCTTTAAGAGGATGTCTGGGTTTCTCAAAGATTTTCCTCCCATCCAGATGTTTGGAATCTCCTGTTTTTCACAGCCAGATGCTGTGGGGGCTCCTCTTCCTGGCACCTCAGCTTGGTACTATGGGCTGGGGAGCCTGATGTGGGGCTGGGGTCCCTTACTCCTCTGTGAGAAACCTCTGTGGCCAAGATATCCTTCCCAATCTTCATCCAACACAGGGAGGTTTGGGGCCGGCCTGTTTTGTGTCTCCATCCCTCTTATTAGTCTAGACATGGCTTCTACTTTATATCCTTAGTTATAAAACTTCTGTTTAGCTATACTTCAGATGGTTCTCCAGGTTATTACTCTATAATTTAATTGCAATTTTGATATGTTCACAGGATGAGGCAAGCACAGCATTCACCTACTCTGATATTTTGGATCTCCACCCATCAATAGATTTCTTAATGGTCATGTGCATGACAGTCATTTTTTTTTTGTCTGCAAATTACATTATATTTATATCACTGACCAGTTTATTTCACGTTCATGATGAGGAACATGGTCTTTTTATTCAAAGAGTATAATACTATAGTGGATACTAGAAAGAAAACATTTACCATAAATTTTCATAGCACTGTTATTACTGCTGGATGGTAGCCTGCTAAGGTGGGCACATAAAAATAATTTTGAGATCAGGGAAAACTTTCTAGAGGAAATGTTATTTAAGCTGAGACTTGAAAAATGAGAATGTAAGAAATATGGTATTTGTAAGTGGGATACAGTTTAGTTCCAAGCAGAGAAAATGGTGTATAAGCCAAAGCATGAAAAAATATGATGAATTAAAAAAAAAAGAATTTTAGTATAGCTAAAACAAAACACAAAAAGAATCTATATTAGCAGGTTCTCATCATGTAGCGTTCCCACAAATCATGTAAGGAGGTGGACTTTAAGAAAAATGAGTATGAAGTAGGGGGTAGAGGGCCACCATTAGATAATCATTGTTATAAGTTTACTTTGGTGAAAGTATGAGGAACACATTGGAAAAGTGGAACAGTGAGTGAGGAGAGTATACAATACAATTGTAATAATCCAGAAAATAAATAGTGTTGATGTGGATGTGATGAGATTTTGTCAGTAGGGTTGGATAAAATTAGATAGGGGAGATTCTATGACTTAGAAAGAAGAGAAGCTGGTGACTGAAGGTGGTAAGTTGAAGAGACAGAATAGTGAAAGATGATATCTGCATTTCTGATTTTATTAAGATAGGGAACGCAGGAAGAGAATGACTCTATTAAGTAATCAATGATTACTTGTTGTTTGACTCTTTTGCACTAAACATTGTTTTACATGCCAGATTTCAAAAAAGAATGAACAGAACCCATTCAGTTTAGGGCATTCTCTGTGAGTAGTCAGGTAGAAATAATATCTTCCAGGTAGTTATTTATGTATGACTTGGGTTTAGAAAGCAAATATGAGAGCAGAAGATATTTGAGAATGATCAATAATCCAATTTAGGTTAGATTAGATTAGAAACTTTGCTTCCGACTATTAGAATTAGTTGTTAAGAGCATCGGCCCTGGAGCCATTCCACTTGGGTGTGAACCCTAACCCTACTTCTTACAGATTTTTTGTCTTTGTATATTCAGCATTTTAGCTTCCTCATCTGTAAAATGGAGATGATAAAAGTGTTGAAACAATTGTTGTAAGAATTAAATAAATTCTCCTAAGAATAATGATAAAAATTGTATATATTAACTACACAAATGTTGGTCCAAGGTCTGGAAAATGTTAAGAGTTCAATAAAGGGTAATTTTGCTCTGTTTTGTTATGTTTTCTGAGAAGAGTATAAAAGAGGGAAATGTCTATGATGGGTTTACAATAAGAAAAAAATGATATTGACATGAGAGTTTCTAAACAATAATATCTGAACAATAATATCTTACCTAGCATGTAATGGTAAATGAAGACAAGAAGATCAGAAATAAAAGTGTCAATGGACTGGAGGCCCAGGTGTTGTAGGAGAATTCTATGCTGAGAGTAAGTGAAGGAGACAGTAAGAAGGAGCATAATCATATTCAAAGGATGTTTAAAACTTCTCATAATATTATTCTTATTAGCTATATATTTCATCATAAAAGAATCATCATAGATTTAATAATTTCCTACTAGCTGAATTGTCAACTGTTTTGACAGGTCAAAATCTTCAGATGTTTGCTTTTGCCAATGATAATGGTCATAATATAATTAATAGAACATATTATATAATTAATATAAATATATATTTATAAATACATAAATATATACTTATACATATAAATATATATAAGTATATAAATAAATATAATTAATGGAACAATACATATTGCTAGTAGCAATATGTATTAATATTTTCTCAACTACTCAGAGAAAAACTCTTACAAGGTACATTTTATTATTCTTTTATTAATTTTTAAAAATTTATTTTTTCAATTATTGTTGACATACAACATTATGTTAGTTTCATGTGTACATTCTTAATTGATAGATGAGATAACCAAAGCTCCGAAGTTAAATGACTGGTTCAAGATCACAAAGGTTACAAGTGAAGGAGATAATAGTAGAAGTACTTTTTTCCTAAGGCAACATTCTTTCTACCACATGTGCCATTTTTTAAACAAATTTTCTTTAATTCCTAAAAATAATTTGACACAAGTAAAGTTACTATATCCAAAGGTATAACTCTCTAAGTAAATAGATCAGGCTCCAATTCTATGGAAAGAGAAAAAGCGATTAATAGCATTCTGTATCTGCTTGGTCTTAACACTGTAGGTTATTGGATTCACAAATGGGGGGAAAAGGAAGTAGACATAGCTCATAATAACCTGAGCTACCTGTGGCACATATTTCCCAAATCTGTGAATGAGGGTGAGGCCAATCACAGTGACATAAAAAACCAGAGCAGAGCTAATATGGGAAACACAAGTATTTAAGGCCTTAGCCTGCTCCTTACCTGAAGCAATGCCCATGACAGTCTTAAGGATTAGGATATAAGAGATAAGGATAAGCATAGAGTCTAAGAAACCAGTTAATGAGACCAGGGCTATAGGATAGAGTCTATTGAAAGTGGTGTCAGCACAGGCCAGTTTGATCACATCCTGGTGCAGGCAGAAGGCATGGGAGAGGACATGGGATCTGCAGTAGGGGAATCCAGAGAGGGTGATGATTATGGGCACAATGAGTGTAAATCCTCTCATTAGAACCCCTAGACCTAACTTTACCACCTTTGCATTGGTGAGAATGGAGGTGTATCTCAGGGGATTGCGGATGGCAATAAAACGATCATAAGCCATGACGAGCAAGACTCCAGACTCCACAATAGAGAGTGAATGGATTAGATAGGCCTGAAAGTAGCAGGCTCCCTGGCTAATCTCTCTGTGATCCAGCCACAGAACACCAAGCACGGTGGGCATCGTTGTCAAAGTCACTCCAAGGTCTGTGGCTGCCAATATAGCCAGAAAGTAGTACATAGGCTCGTGAAGAGTGTGGTCTTCTCTGATAAGGAAGAGGAGGGTGCCATTGCCGAGGAGTATGAACACATAGATGATAAAGAAGCCCAGGGAAATCCAAGGATGAAGTATTTCCAGACCTGGGAAGCCAGTCAGTAGAAAAGGGGCAGCACTGATGTTGGACCACATGGTGGATCCCTGAGTTGAAACAGAAAATGGTCTCTCTAAATTAGCCCTGTCCAGTAGAAATATAATTTAAGCCACATATGTGATTTTAAATTTTCTAATAGCCACAGTAAAAGAATCAAAAGGGAAGAGTTAGAAATAATTTTAATAATGTATTTTATTTAATCTGCTATATTCAAAATATTACCATTTCAAAATGTAATCAGTATAAAAACCATGCATGAGATATTTTACATTTTATTATATAACGCTTCAAAATCCAGTATGTAGTTCATACTAACAGAAAATTCTAACTCAAGCTAACCACAAGTGTATTGAACAGTACATCTCAAAACTATAAAATTATTTTTGCCATATCATTTCAAAAATAAGAAATCAGTCTTTGTATAAAATAGTGCTCAACTTGTATCCCTCCTTCATAAATTTATCACCCATTTCTCTAATTAGAATATTTTCTACTCCCTCATTTTCTTGGTCAGAATCCTCTGCTAAAGCTTGCCTGAATGTCTGACCTGATCTCGTTTAAAATCCAAGACCCTTTCTAGTTTTGCCTTCTAGTTTCTTCTCATCTCTATTGTGAACATATTTTACATTGTAGGGAAGAACTCAGTACTTTCATTTTGAATTCACAATTCATATTATGTGTTTATTGATTCAACAAATAGGAATTGATACCTACATAAATGAGAAGCTAGACTGAACTTTAAGGACACAAATCTCATGATCTTGTGAGAAACAAAAATAAGCTGTCTTTGGTTTATGCCATCCTTACTTGAATTGAAGCTCAAATTATAATTTGTATGGATAAATTATTATGCAACCTCACAAGATCAACCCACTCAAGGAGTCCCAAAGAGGGGTGGCTAAAGTCTGTCCTGGTACCTTCTGAACTCATGGAAATGTTATATTACTAAACTTTATGGAGTTTACAACTTTTTGCTTCAAGAAGTATTGCATTTGACTCCAGAAGATAGAAGACGAAAACTTGGAAGTGACACTTTTTTTTCAATTCCTAAATTTTAACTAAAAGCAATTATATTTATCTCTGTGATTTGATATGTCTTGCTTCTCTAAATCTCACTAAATGCAGTGAATATAGTAGTAAAAAAGCAGATATTTACATATTCATTAGCATGGCCAAAATCCAGAACATTGACACCAAATGCTGGTGAGGTTATGGAGTAATAGGGACTCCCATACATTACTGGTGGGAATGCAAAATGGTACAGCCACTTTGGAAGAGAGTTTGGTGGTTTCTTACAAAACTAATCATACTCTTACTATACAATCCAACAATCATGCTCCTTGGTATTAACTCAGAAGAGCTGCAAATTTATGTCTACACAAAAATCTGCCCTCAGTTCTATTTAGCAGCTTTATTTATAATTGTCAAAACTTGGAAGCAAACGAGATGTCGTTCAATAGGTAGGTGGATAAACGGTAATAAACCCAGACAACGAAATATTAGTCAGCACTAAAAATAAATGAACTATCAAGCCATGAAAAAACATAGAGGAAATTTAAATGCATATTACTACATGAAAGAAGCCAATCTGAAATGCTACATATTGTATGATTCCAACATATGACATTCCGGAAAAGTCAAAACTATGTAGTCAATAAAAAAAATCAATGGTTGCCAAGAGTGGGGGTAGGGGGATGAAGAGGGAGAACAGAGAATTTTTAGGGCTGTGAAATGTGCTACATGATATTATAATGATGGCTCTATGTCATTATGCTTTTGTCCAAACCAATAGAATGCACACCACCAAGAGTGAACCTTAAGGTAAACTATGGACTGCAGGTGATTATGATATGTCAATAAAATTTATCCTTGGTTCAAAGAAAAGAACCATTCTGGTTGATGGTGTAGATCGTAATGAGGCTTAGCCTGTATAGGAACAAGGGGAAAATTCTGTACTTTTCCTCTCAATTTCGTTGTATATCTAAGTCTTCTCCAAAAGGCTTTCAATAAAGGCATATAGTACCCCTGAACTTTTATAGCTTATAGTCTAATGAGATGGGGGCACATTAAACATTTGATTATCATAACAGCCTTACAGAAAAAACAAAAGTGAAAATAAATGGAGAATGCTTGGATCATAGTAAATGCAAAAATAAATACTAACGAGTAATAAATGTAAGTAGGTTTTCTCATCTTTCTTTGAAATTAGTATTTATCTTTAATCTAAACAATTAAGTTTTAATCTAAACAATTAAGCTTTTGTTTCTTTTAAGAACTCTCATTTTTTGCTTTTTCTAATAACTCTCATTACTTCATTCTCCTTTTCTACTTTAGCTGCTGTCAACAGCCAATTCAGGCATTTTACTTTGTCAAATAACAGTTAAAAATAAACATTATTTTACATGTATTGTAAAGATAATACACATATTGAAAAAGAAAGTCTCTTTTCTCACTAGCTGCTTTTTAATGGGTATAGTAATCAGAATTTTAAAATTCACCACACACACACACACACACACACACACACACACACACAGACACACACACATACCAAGATTCTCTATGCTAATCCCTGGGTTGTCAGGCTGTGAACATAATGAAATATCATGCCTGTGATTATACAGGTGCAATAAAATTTACTGACCAGTTGAATTGAGTTCATCAAAGGGAGATTATATGGGTAGACCTAATCTAATCACATAAGCCCTTAAAAGCAAATAGGTTTCACAGATTTGTGGTGGAATAAGAACTCAAAGTGATTCAAATTTGAGAACAACTTGACAGTCACTGGTTTGAAGCTGTAGGGCAGGGGTGTCCAAACTGCAGCTCGCGGGGCCAACAGCAGCCCACAATCCATTGTTAATTGGCCCGCAGCAAATTCCAAAAATATATTTAGTTTATTTAAATAAACCAGGTGAGGCAATAGGTACTTCACCTCGAGTGAGTGGCCCGGCTGTTTGTGTATTTTACCGCATATGGCCCTTGGTGAAAAACGTTGAAAAAAATTTGGACACCCCTGCTATAGGGGGTCACATAAAAAGGAAGTCAGGCAGCCTCAAGGAGCAGAGAGAGGTTCCCTGCAGACAGCCTGCAAAAATTCAGGGACCTCAGACTTATTGCCACAAGACTGAATTCTGCCAACACTATGAATGAGTTTGGGAATGGATTCTTCTCTAGACCCTTCAGACAAGAGCCCAGGCCAGCTATCACCTTGAGTTTTGCCTTAAGACATCCTAAGCAGAGAACCCAATCAAGCCTACTAGACTTCTGAACTACAGAACTGTGCTATTATAAAAGAGTTGATGTAAGCAACACAGTTTGTGGTCATTTGTTACAGTAATAGAAAACTAATGCAGTATGGATTGCTATTATCCATATCTTACTACTAATAATAATAAACAAATATTTAGAGAGTTTATATAAGTTAGGTTATTATGTCAATTAGCTATTGCTACAAAATTGCTACATGACAAAGCCCCATACAGTTTCAATGGCTTTCAACATTACACATTTATTTTCCACTCATGCATTTTTCAGCTCATTTGGGGTTACCTTGGCTGAGTACCTTGGATGATTTCTGCTTCTCTTGCTCATGCACCTAAGATTCAGCTGGATGTCATCTCTATGCTATCATTTTCTGCTCCTTCTTTTTTATATCCATTACATTTTCTTACCTCTCACTTTGCTCTCTCCCTCTAGCTAAATCTCACATCTTATTATTATATTAACACGCTGATGCACTGCCTGGCTGGCGTGCTGATGGTTAAACCAATTTAAGCAAGTACGCGGACTTCCAAGTAATACTTACTGATGTGTAATTGGCCAATGTGTAAGCTGACTGACCCACAAACTGCCTTTTTCCAAACAAATGTCATGTCTACTTAAGAGTCACCAATAACTCATCAACTATCTGCATATGTGGTACCATCAGTTTCTCCAGTCTCCAATTTTTCCCCAGTTGTGGACATGACTAACTAGTCCTAACTTTGTCTTACCCACTGGAGATTTTATGTAATCATCATTTTCAGGCCTTAATGGAACAGCAACTTAAAGGTAACACTGGGGTAAGAACACACACACAGTTTTGTCCTATAACTTAGAATTAGCTAAATCACTGAAGACAAAAGGCACAAAGAAAAGGAGAGAGATGGCATAATGGTCACATAGGGAGATGTGAGCAAAAGAATACTGAACACAGAGTACAGCACCAAGAGGAGAAGGTGTAATATAGAGACCTGCATGTGTCATGATGACCCTGCCCTGCACATTCGCTCTCAACATCAGTCTCTCTTCCCCTTACTGCCTTTTCCAAAGACTACTTCTACTGTAGAAAAAATATTCTTGATGCCCTGCGCTAACAAGAAAGTTTGGTAGCAGGCTAAATCTCTTGATTATTCAGGTAAGCACCCGTGACAAAAAAAGTCACTGCTTATCTCTGAGAGTTGGCATTTTCTAGGGAGTTGAACTTCTATATTGCAATCTATTACACTGGACAGAATCCATAGAGACAAATAATAGCTTTCCTCAATTTTCTATTTACCTTCTTGCAATATTTACACGAAGGAAGAGTAGTATGAGAAGAGCAGTCATCTTTAATTTTCTCTTTATTATCTCCATTTCATTCCCCCATGGTCACCAGAGCCTTACCTGGGACACCAGGAATTAAGGAGAGAAGTAATTGCTGGGTCTTGATGTAGAACCTAGTGCAAATGTTTCTTTGAAGACCGCTAACAGTATTAATTGGTGAAGTTATGTGTATGGAAAAATGGTTCTCCAGGGTCCCTCCAGCTGCAGATAATTATGCTTCTGGGATATCCTTTCCTGACCTCTTTTGGGGAAAGAGGTGTGCCCCCAGAGCTGTGTCCTATAATCCTACCTTTTCATTACAGACAGGAAGCAGAATTGTAGTTTTATCCAGCAGATGGAAATCATGCTGTCAGATCACCTCTGTCTTTTCTGATCCCCACCTCAAAAGAGACGATACCATAAAAGAAAACAAACAAACAAACAAAAAACCTACATTTGATTTTGTCATTCCTGAGTTCCTGAGTCCTGGAGCAAATAAGCTTACTAAACATAGATGAAGTTGGATCATTTCCTTACACTTACCTTTCCTTGGTTTCAAATAAGATCACTCATTATTGCACTTGACATTGCATACTTGAAGTGATATTTTCTCATAAATGAATGCAATTGCTGATAAATTCAAAGAGTAAGATTTGCATCTATCTCAGTCTTACTCAGAGGTCATACTTTTTGCCTCTAGAACAATTCAAGTGAAGTAAAAAATTTTGTGATATACAATGGAATATTACTCAGCCATAAAAAAGATGAAATACTGCCATTTGCAACAACATAGATGGATCTTGAAATTATCATGCTTAGTGAAATGAGTCAGACAGAAAAAGTCAAGAACCGTTTGACTTCACTCGTATGTGGCATATAAAACTGAAATCAACAAATGAACAAGACAAACAAGCAACAACTCACAGACACAGACAACAGTTTAGTGGTTACCAGAGGGTAAGGGGGAAGGAGAGAAAGTAGAATAGGATAAAGGGGGTCAAATATATGGTGATGAAAGGAGAACTAACTGGGTGGTACACACGAAATGCAATATAGTTGATGTATTATAGAAATGTACACTTGAAATCTATATAATTCTACTAATCAATATCACCCCAATAAATTTAACAAAAACAACAAATAAAATAATTTTTAGAAAGTAAAAAATATTCTATCACTTTAAGTATCTCATAGTAAGATGAAATCATTGACATCGATGAAGGTGTTCTTATCATCTTTGATTTTTTCTGATAATTTGTACTTGAGTAGAAATGACTATATTCATATTCTGGCAGAGATACTAATGTGAGGAGCTCTGTTGTCTTGTCTTAGCCTTGTCTCCTAAATTTATCCTGGAGCCTCGCCCAACTGTGAGACTTTAAAATAAGATGGGCACAGTGTGGTCAACATTTGGCTTCTGACATCAGATTATTTAAATTCCTCCTGAGCTCTCCTCTGTTCATAAGTCTTTCTGAAACTCAGTAGGATTTGGAAAGTCATGATTAGGAGTCAGTCTCTGAGAACAACTTGAGTATGGATGTACTTGTGCCTGACAACTCTTTGTATTAAATATCAGGTTGGTGCAAAAGTAATTGTGGTTTTTGCAATTATTTTTAAACTTTTAAACCTCAATTACCTTTGCACCAACCTAATATAATTTTAGAAGTGACTTGATTTGGCAGAGCCCTATTTTGAGCTCAAAATGAGGTGAAAGTATTGAATACCTGAGGTAATCCACATAATTTCCAAGCTCTTTTCCCATTTCATCAGAAGGTAGATTTACCCTCTGGTCTACATAGTTTTCCTACCCATCGCGTATAACACCATTCCGGGCAACACCACTTTCTCTAAAACAAATGGAAAGTCATCTGCTCCAAGATATCCCATGGTTAGGATAACTGCTCAGTGATTCGGAGGACAAGTGTCTGGAGAAAGAGAGTGGCTGTTAGTCCTTATCTGCAAACACTCAAAGCCTCCAGGTTTGGGAGCCATAGGAGGAAGTGGGCAAAGCACCAACAGTACCTAACATTTCCTTAAGTAGCTATTTATGGCTCTGCCATGCATATGTTTCTCAAAACTTTGTTCATTCTCTTGTTCATTCCCTTCATTTCCTGTTGCACTACCTGCGAATAGTAGAATCATAGCAGCTTACCTTCTCAGATTTGGAAGGATCTCCGATCTTATGTAATGAAAGCCTTTGATGTAGTTTTTCCTGACAAGAGTAATCCAGTCAATGCCTGTCTCCATAGAGCTCAATATTCATGAGAATATATGTTTTGAAGTTATTCAGGCAGCTGCAATAAAAATATCTTATTTTTGGGGGTTAACATATTTTCCCCAGGACTTAGCTGTAGATCTGGGCTCTGGTGCCACATCATGTAGGTCTAGTTCCTGCCCTATATTTTATATGTGACATAGATGAAGGTAACATTCAGACAGTCTAAGTACCTTCACTAAAGATCCATGGAAGTCTTTGTCTTAGGGATTTTTGCAATTTGTCAAGTAAGCCTGCACTGACATTTAACAGCCTTCAGCATTCCACACTATCCACCTTTTAAATTTTTCCTCTGGACAGTCCATCTCATCTTATCCATTTTTTTTTTGGTGTTTCTTCACTGTTCACTGCCACTGCCACCTGTCAGCTTGGTGATAAGCACTAGTGTCTAAGGAGATAAACTCCTAAATTTCTTATAATATTGAATTTTGTCTATGAGCTTATTCATAACAATGATACTGTCTGAGAAGCTGGGTAATAAAATAAAAATTGATTGATATTCTTTAACTATATAGAGAGGCCCCTAGGTCCTTTAAACATATCTAATCACTCTGTGTACCCAATTTAATATTCATAATATCAAATAAGTATTATTAAATACATCACCTTTAATTTACTTTATAAAAGTCTTATTCTCCTGAGAAGGAACAAGCAATTATTTGTTAATTAACTGAATGAAACTCATCTGTCTCTATTCTAATACGAATTCATTTTGTATCTGGAGGAGGAATACTCTGCTGACTTATTAGATCGTAGTACAGTTTTTCAGTATATCTCTAATATTTCTCACTGTCTTTATGATCACTTGTAAGACTGTTTTTTTTTTTTTTTTTTTTTTATCCACAGGAATGAACTAACTTAAATTCAATATCCTTATGGCAAATTGTCCCTTCAAACCCATGTTACATAATTGTAATATTATTTGGAGAGAGAGCTTGATACTTGCAAAGACTTTTTCCTAATCTATATTCTTATACACCTTGGATCTCCTGTAACTATATGCTGTTTATTTGTCTCAATAGGCTCTATTGAATTTATTCATAATGAAGTCCTTCAATATGCAATTTATTATTTTTTGTCTTTAATGATTATAAGCTAAATTACAAACTTCATCAGATTGTCCTGTATGAAGGAGATTCACTGATGTGTTGGTATGTTTTCCAGTGGACCATTGTGAAGTCCATCCTGCTTAAAAATACAAAACATCTGTAGTGTTTCCTGGGAGACACTGTTGCAAATAGATTGCTAATAATACCTAGCATTTTACCACAAGAACTGTGTGAGATCTACAGGAAACTAAATTTTGTGATTGTAATAATATATACCAAAGGAAATGATGTGCTTATGCTGATTGATGAAATAAATTTTGAAGAGAAATAAATGTCTACTTGGATTTCACCTATTTCTCATGCTTCTGTATAGATAAATAAAGGTTCTCCTTTCATTTCTCCCCAGTTGTCCTGTTTCTATTTTCACCCTACAGCTTCTTCTCAATGAATTTTTTTCCTCAATTACTTTCAAATAACAAATGGATTTGCTAAACAATGGCAATCACTTCATAAATCATTGACCAAATGGTCCGACAGTCTTGTTTTCTTGCCATGTTTTAACTCTCGTTTTATGTATTTTGGGAAAACGGGTAGTTTTCTATCTAATAGCACTTTGCAGTTTTTAAATATTAGTTGGAGCAGATTCTCATACCTGTAACTAAGATGGTATAATTATTAGTAGTATTTTAGCTATAAGTAACTGAAACTCAACTGAAGCTAATTTGAACAAAACAAAACAAAACAAAATAAGAAAGGTTTTTATTAGGTTGTGGAATCAGAGATAGTTGAATTACCCTCTTTGCCATTGGGCCTTAGAAAAACATGGAACCAGAGACTTGATGGTTCTTTGCATTACCTTATTTATAATTCACTCTAAATGGTTATTATAGCCTGAAATCACTCGTATACTGGAAAACATGACTATTAAAAATTCTAATTGACCTCTTATGACCTCTATCACAATGAAAGCATTACTGTTTTTCATGATTTTATTTTGAAAAATCCTAAAAAAGATTTAGACTGGCTTTATTTGTCAGAGAGTAGGGGGTTGGAGATATAATGAAAAATATCAACTCCTATAAGGAACCACATTTTTAGAGTAGAAGGAGGGGAAATTCTCAAAAGAAGGGAGTAGATGCTACTTCTATAAGCATAGTGAAGTACAGGACAGAAAATAGAATCCATTAAGCATACGAGGTGTGACTATTAAGTTCACAAACTTGTTGCAATGATGTTGCTAACCTTTTCTGATATCAGAGGGATTATTCATTATGAATTTGTACCAACTGGACAAAGAGTTAACCAAGTTTACTATTTGGAAGTGCTGAAAAGGCTGTGTGAAAAAGTTAGATGAGCTGAACTTTTCGCCCACAATTCATAGCTCTTCCATCACAACAGTGCACCAGCTCACATGGCACTGTCTGGGAGGGAGTTTTTAGCCAGTAAACAAATAACTGTATTGGAATACCCTCCCTATTCACCTGATGTGGCTCCTGATGACATCTTTCTTTACCTGAAGATAAAAGAAATATTCAAAGGAACACATTTTGATGACATTCAGGACATCAAGGGTAATATGATGACAGCTCTGATGGCCATTCCAGAAAAAGAGTTCCACAATTGCTTTGAAGGGTGGACTCGGCACTGGCGTCAGTGCATAGCTTCCCAACGGGAGTACTTTGAGGGTGACCATAGTGATATTCAGCAATGAGGTATGTTGCACTTTTTCTAGGATGAGTTCACGAACTTAATTGTCATACCTCGTAGACTATTTTTGTACAATACAATTTATACTGGCCTTAGAATTAAAAGATATGATTTGAATCACAGCTATACTGTTTATAAACTTTATCTCCTTGAATGAGATGTTTAAGTTTTTTACCTTCAGATTACTCATGGATAAATTTGTGATAATTCCTACCTCATGATATTATTATGAATAAAATGAGTTATGGATAGAGTCAGAGAAGCTGAGGGACTCATGTTTTATTTCATGGACAATTGAAAACAGGACATAACTTACCTTCATACTCATAATCATACTCAATATTTAGTATTCAGACTGTATTACTTGGGTATCATAGAGGATTCAAGGATTAAAAATGAGTAAAATATATACTTATTCTCTTTATAAACTTTGTCTTTTCACAATTAAATTTTGTGATAAAATAGGAAAGAAATGAGATTTGCAGGCTTCTTATATTGGACTCCCGATACGCAAAGCTTGAGATACAGATTCGGAGGTATGTAACGTATTAATGGATACTCTCAGGAAACAGGGAGTGAGGAAAAGCAGGGTATACAGGAGAAGGAGATAAGCACGGACACAGTTCCATCTGGAGTTTAACTTCCGAAGTTAAGAGATTTAGTATATGTCTATGGACTGCTTCCTTGGCACCAGGGGCCATAATGGTGAGGCAATTCCAACTGGGTTGAGAATTGATAACTTGAAGAAAAAGCAATGTGAGTGATGAGCAGCCAACAGTCACAGGAACAAGGGGTAGGTGTACAGTTCTGTAAAGTGGCCAAGCACCATTGACACCAATAACATCTTCTATGTAGTTCCATCTCCTGGCTCACTTCTCTGCTCTGATTGAAATGTAATGAAGACACAGCCTCCACTCTTTGAGGATATTCTAACATTAGCACAGATCCCTTTCTAACTCATTAGAAAATTTCAATCAAATAAGAATAATATTATTTTATTCTTTGAGATATTTACAATATATAAAATGGAGTCAGGATACATGTACAGAAGGCAACTATTTTTCAAAAAACATATGTAAACTTATTCCTTCAGTCCCTCAGCCCTTGTTTATAATGAAAGGAAGAATAGAAAAGTACCTCTTCCACTCAGTAAAACTAACGAGCCACTGGTAGATGCTCTGGAGATGGCACCAACATCAGAGCTAAAGATTGGCATGGTAGATAAAAATTAGAAAAAAAGATGGAAGGAGGTACTGAGTATGTCAATTTCCTCTCATTTATTTATGGTTTCTCTTATCACAAACTTTTTTTCATAAGTATGTATTGCCTATACGTATGTATAAGCTATGGTTCTTGAGAGAAAGTCATAATCATTTGATAGACAGGGGAGGAACCCATGAGATGGTTGAGATAGTAAGTAATTATAACCCTGTTCAAGGCACAATTCAAACTTTTTTCAGGAAAATTCCTGAGCTTCAGTGACCAAACGTATAGGTTCCTACAGTTTGTATAGATATCTGTGGGGGAGTTTATGGGTGTTACAGATTGGATTGGGTATAAATAAACCAAACTTTATTCCATTTCAAAGTATAATTTTATATTTGTATAACTGTTCCTATCTGCCAATTTTCTAACCCTAAATAAATATATGCTTGTTACATTATAGACACACCTATAAACACCTAAGTTATTATTGCAAGAATTAAGTGGCAAACGGACAGAGATATTTAGTGTACAAATTTTTTTTTAATTGCACAAACTAGATTAGGCCAAAGACCTGGGCTCAAAGAGACACCCTAGAGCAATTTGCAGTTCTACTTTAACAATTATTTTACTAAGACATCTGATCTTGGGTGGTTGATATGAAACTTCTTTTCTCCACTGCCAAAACCAAAGTTCTCATATTCTGTGTGAGGGGCTAAGATGATTAGAGATCAGGCTCCAACTCTATGGGTAGTAAAAGGTGAAGAATGTCACTCTGAATCCACTTGGTCTTGACACTATAGATTATAGGATTCATTACTGGAGGAAACAGAATACAGACATAGCTCATAATGAGGTGGACAATATAGAACCTCCTTCCCAAACAGATGAATCAGAGACAATCCAATCACTGTGACATAGAAAACCAGAACAGAGCAGATATGGGAGACACAGGTGTTTAGGGCCTTGGCCCTCTCCTCTCTGGAGGCACTGCTTAGGACACTCTTGAGTATCAACGCATAAGAGATGAAGATAATCAGAAAATCTAGCACAAATATAAGGATTACGTGCACAACTCGATATAGTCAGTTGCAGGTGGTGTCAGCACAGGGCCAGTTTGATGACATCCTGATGAAGGCAGAATTCATGGGAAAGGACATGGGAATGGCAACAGGAAAAAAATAGAGGGGTGAAATTGGGAAGACAACAGATACAAATCCTCATCAGGACGCCTAGCTCATTTTCACCACTTGAGTATTAGTAAGTATAGAAGTATATCTAAGGGGCTTGTGAATGCCAAAAATGATCATAGGCCATAGCAAGAAAAACACCGGACTCCACAAAGGAAACTGAATGTATAAAGTAGGCTTGAGATAAACAGATTTCCAATCTCCCTGTGGTGCAACCAGAGGACTCCCAGCACCATGGGCATTGTGCTCAAGGTCAGCCCTAGATCTGTGGCTGCCAGCATGGCCAGGAAATAGTACATAGGCTCATGAAGTTTGTGTTCTTCTTTAATGAGAAGGAAGTGGGTGTCACTGCCAAAAAGGACAGAGATGTAAACCAAAAAGAAGGGCATGAAAATCCAGTGGTGAGCTGCCTCCAAGCCTAGAAAACCAGTCAACAGAGAGGAAGTGGAGCTACTGTTCAGACTCATGCCAGGTTTATCTAGAAGAAATGTCCTTTTCTTTCAGTCATTGCCACTGAAATGTTCTACGTTCAAGGTAGCACTCCCACTATATTATCTCAGAATTTTTACTTAACATATTCTTAGGACAACCTGTATCTTTTGTGTTCTTAACTGCATATCCCAAAGACAATCCCCTACCTACTCAAATCCTTAGAGTTTCATATGGTCATATGCATTTTAACAAGCTCTCCAGGGAATTTTTGGTGCACACTACAACTTAGAAACCATTGCCATTAACTATGCAGACTTCACAGAAGAATCCATACTTTAGGAATTTCAAGGAACTCACCCCATACTCCAATATACTACTCAAAGCTCTAATTGCCTTCACAATAGTGATTCCTGACCCATGTTATCCATCATATGCACAATTTCTCTGGATTATCAACAAAAGACCCAGGAGTCTAAAAGGAAATTGTGGGAAGAGAAACTCTGCCACTACCACTGCAACTAAGGAGAAAATAGATATGAAAGAGACACTTTACTTCCCAATCCCATGGATCAGTATTGGGAAAACAAAACAAACAATGTTTATATTAAGTGTTTATTAGCTTCTTCCTGGATGTAACAGAACTACTTACTACTCACTTCAATAGCCCAGAATAATTGGAATTTAAATGATCATAGAAACTTGGACTGGATTAAATGCTTAAGCTAGCCAATTGCATGGCTCATAATAGAATTTCTCCTTCAATTTGAAAATTGTATTTTCTCTTATTTCCATGGATTTTCTCTCTTTCCCCATTATTTTTCTTTGTAGACCCCACTACAGTAAATCCCCAGAACCCAATTTCCTCCTTTCAAGTTCTCCATTTGTATTTAAACCACTATCTTTCTGATATCCTTTCTTTTATATCCAGCCATAGGCTTCTGAATCTAACCTATCCAATACTACTGTTGCTACTTGAACAGAAAGTTTAAGCAGTGGAGAAAAGAGGTATGTCATATAAGAATTTAAGAAGGTTTTAACATCTTTTCTGCGACTAGATCATGAGGTTCTTGCGTATAGAAACCACGTTTTATTTGCCTCACTCAACACCTACCAAAGTACCTAATATGTGGTATACATACACACACACACACACACACACTATATATACACACACACACACACACACACACACACATATACATATCCATTATGCAATCATGCATGCATAGAAGATCTGACAATTAAGTTTGAGAATTCATCTTAGAAAAAGTGCAACATACCTCATTGCTGAATATCACTATGGTCACCTTCTCAGTACTATGGTCACCTTCTCAGTACTCCCCTTGGGAAGCTATGCACCAATGCCAGCGCCTAGTCCACCCTTCAACACAATTTTGGAACTCTTTTTCTGGAATTGCCATCAGAGCTGTCATCATATTACCCTTGATGTCCTGAATGTCATCAAAATGTCTTCCTTTCAATATTTCCTTTATCTTCAGGTTAAAGAAAGAAGTCATCAGGAGCCACATCAGTTGACTAGGGAGGGTGTTCCACTACAGTTATTTGTTTACTGGCTAAAAACTCCCTCCCAGACAGTGCCATGTGAGCTGGTGCATTGTCGTGATGTAAGAGCCATGAATTGGCGAAAAGTTCAGGTCGTCTAACTTTTTCACACAGCCTTTTCAGCACTTCCAAATAGTAAACTTGGTTAACTCCTTGTCCAGTTGGTACAAATTCATAATGAATAATCCCTCTGACATCAAAAAAGGTTAGCAACATCGTTTGACTCTTGATTTGGACAGACGGAACATTTTTGATAGTGGAGAATTGGCTGATTTCCATTGTACAATTTGACGCTTTGTTTCAGGGTCATACTGCTACACCCATGTTTTATCACCAGTGATAACATGGACCAAAACATCATCTACAGATGTACAGGCCAGATTCCCCATCCAGGAAGGACTTTCTATCCAGCTCTGGGAGTGTGTCACCAGGCAGCTTCCAAATCTCAGTTTATACAAGATGTCTCTCAGCTGCGGAGAGCCACTTTGGCTACGGTCATGATCTTCCTTCTTAGGTGACTAAATGAAGAGAGTTTAAAAAGGATCAAATATACGGTGATGGAAGGAGAACTGACTCTGGGTGGTGAACACACAATGTAATTAATAGATGATGTGATATAGAATTGCACACCTGAAATCTATGTAATTTTAATAACAATTGTCACCCCAATAAATTTAAATAAAAAAAAAAAAAAAAGCCTGGCCATTTCAACCCCAGCATGGGGTAATACCATTGAGTGTATTTTCTCCAGAGCTTTCTGCTAGGTTGGATAAGGCTTGGTCAGCTTTCACTTCAGTTTGGTTTCTTCCTCTGCCAAATCCTGCTTCCTTCTTTTTTTATCAAAGATGTTAACCGCTAATAAACACCTTTCATTCAAAACTCTGTCCCAGCATCTGCTTCTGGGGAGCCCAACCTATGATAGGAACATAGTCAGTTATCAGGTGGCTTGGCCATCCATGAAAGTATAAATTTCCTTGCCTAATAAGAATATAAATGTTCGGATAGAGAGCTACTGTAGGGAATAAAGTGTGTCGTTCCACAGGTGATATCATGATGGTTTCTGCTCAGAAGATAACATTGTGACTATGTGAAAAGGGGCAAGAGGGTGCATCCAACTGTGGTTATAATCTCCAGGGTCCTTCTTGGATCAGGAAGGAATGTAGGCTAATCGACGGCACAAAATTAATCTAGACACAAAAATGATTCCTGATATCAACCTCACACTGTAGACAAAATTCAATTGGTGGTGAAGTTATTAAAAGTTTAAAGCTATTGTAAAATAACAAAGGGAGTTTTATGCATTGATTTTGGACTTAAGATTTCTTAAATATTTCACAAAAACAAGAACCATAAATAAGCCTGCATTAAAATAACTAATTTCTGTGAAAAATTAAGAAAATTAAAAAGCCAGCTATGGAGCAGTAAAGATATTTGTTATACATATATCTGACCTAAGACTCATATCAATAATTTATAAATAACACCTGAAAAATCGATAAGCAAATGGCAGACAACCTACTTTTTTTTCAAATGGGCAGAAAACTGGAACAGGTACCGTACTTCACAAATGAGGCAAGTAACCAATAAAGATATGAAAATGTGTGCAACATTATTTGTCACCAGGGAAATGCAATTCAAAAACCACAAGATACCACTACACACTCAGTAGAACAGCTTTTTTAAAACTCTGAAAATCCATAGTGTTGTTAAGTATGTGAACCAAGTGAAACTCATGAATTCCTAGTAAAATATAAAATTATGTGACCACTTTAGGAAATATTTAACAGCATCTACTATAAATGAACATATGTTTTCCAAGGAATTGTATTCTTATTTGGCCTAACAGAAATTCATCCCTATGTGCACAAAACAATCAAACAAACAATGTACCTGAATGATCAGAGCAACGGTATTTGACATAGCTGCAACTATTAACTCTTGAGAGTAGAAAAGTAAACATGGGGTATAGTCATACAATGGAGTTCTGCATAGAAATGAAAATGAACCAACTCTACTACATGCAAACACATGGATATTTCTCAAGAACTTAATAATGGAGATAGATGCCAGACACAAAAGAACACATAGCATATAATTCCACTTTATAAAGGTCACAACTAGGTAAAACCAATCTAAGAGGAGGACTGGATAGGGACACATAGGGGCTTTTGCTGGGCTGGTAAACTTCTATGTGTTGTACAATGGTGAACTTTGCAACAAATTCAATGAGCTCGACCTTTTTGATTTGTTCACATTCCTTTACATAAATTAACTTTAATAAAATTTTCACTAAAAAAATTTTCATTAAAGCCATTCTTAATTGTGAATTTAGGTTTATCTACAATATATTTTCTCAATCCTGTTTTCTTTCTCATTGTATTAATAATGAATTAAATAAAATTAATTCAATTTAATATAATTGGTAATTAAATTGAATCTCATCATTTTCTTAATGAAATAAAGGAATATACCTGTGTATTTATCTAGATAGCCTCTATACATACATCTATGTCTAAAATCTAATGCAGTAGATTTTTAAAAACTTTTTGCTAAGTAGAATGGTGTACTTGAGTTAGTGGTTTTAATCTGGAATTAAAAACTACTCTCCATCAATCAGAGACACATCATTAAATTCATCTGCCTCCAGTAGTAGAAATTGGAGCCTATTACATTGATTCTACAGTTTAACCATTTAGCTATCTATGTGGCATAAAATGTCAAAGATTGAGTCTATTTCTCAAATACTTCAATATTCAGTGGGGAAATATAGTCTAAAATACAAATAATTAAAATAAATGTGATTGATTATAACAGAGGTAATAATAGCTGACACTAACTGACTGCTTACTAACATGTTGGATACTGTTTTAAGTGCTTTATGTTTAAATCTCACAACAACTTTATGCAATTATAATTATTACCTGCATTTTAGAGATACGGAACAGTGAGGACACACAACTTTCCAAAAGTGGCACAGCAAGAACCAGAGTCATAATGTAAACCAAAGACTCAAGTTCCAATATTCATGCTCTTAATCATATGTACATATACTGAATGGTCATTTTTCTGAGGAGACTAAGACCCTTGGTTTCCAGACAATTGGCATTATGATTCCTGTCCTCCATATCTTACTCATAACTTGATTAAAAATGACTCCCATCCATGAACAAACTGATGGTTGCCAGTACGAGAGTGGTTGGGAGCTGGATGAAAAAGGTGAATGGATTAAGAAATGCAAATTGGCAGTTACAAAATAGTCATGGGGATGTAGAGTACAGCATAGGGAATATAGTCAATAATATTGTAATAACTATGTATGGTGTTAAGGGAGTACTAGACTTATCAGTGGGATCACTTCATAAGTTGTATAAATGTCTAACCATTATGCTGTACACCTGAAATATAATATAATATTGAATGTCAAGTGTAACTGAAAAATAAAAATAAAAATATATGGGCACATGTGCCACTGTGGAGGGAGAAAGATTCCCATCTTTTCCTCCCTTCTTATGCAGAACATGGAGATGGGAATTGTAGAGAGAGGGGTAAGGAGAAATACAGGACTGTAAAGGGGAGCCTCCCTTTCCATGAGACAGGGTTCTGGGCTCCCATTGGCTGTAGCCAGACACCAAAACTGGGGAAAAGAGAGTGGGTAGGAGCTTTTGCTTTACCAAAACTAGTGCCTTGCTCTCCTATAATTTGCACACATTCCTCATTATAGGGACAGGAATTGGGAGTTCACATAGACAGCTGGGGACAAGTAATCCCTCAAGAAGTTTGTTTAGGTCCATATCCCTAACTAGTCTGTTTCCTTCCATGTACTAATAGATATAAATAAGGAATTACTCTCCTAGCAACAAGGCTGAAATAAAAGCTAAGATACAGACACACACCTTGGGGACTGCTATTCAAAGCCCCAGATCTCCAAAGCTGAGGGTGCAAATAAGGATAAAAAAAAGATGGCAGGAGAGAGGCTTAAAGAGAGGGAGGGAGGATGGGGGTGGGGGATGGGCAACGAGTGGCTTAAATCAGTACTGGACCCTGGAGAGTAGCTTCTAAAATAAATGTTCCTACTGGCCAGGATTTTGTGCATTATGAAAGGAATGGTGTCATGACTAAATCCTTGATAAGGCTAAGGATTCCAGACTCATGACTATGGAACTGATAAATTGGAGAGAACCAAAATTCAGGTCAGTGAAGACATCTAATGACTTTTTACTCTGATGTCTCACTACAGGCACCAGGACAGAAAGGGCAGGAAATAGGGATCTCTTTTCTCAGCAAGATAAAAGTAATAGTATTATCTGTCAAGAGTATGTAGAGAATAAACATGGGTCCTTAAGACTTTCCAACATCTTTAAAACCTGGTTTCTTTAAGGAATACTTCCTCAGATGTATAAAGCAAGGACACAGTGGATTCTGGAACACAGGAAGCAAAGAAGAGTTATGGAGCAAACCAGATGGTGGGTGTAGACTCAGGGATGAATTATGGGTTTCTACTTCTTGGTCTCCTCATGTCTGAACTTGCAACTTCTTCTGCCCCCATTCTAACCCTGTGATTTCCTGTGTGAACTTTTCCCCTAGAAGTCCAGATAAGTGCCAAGGACAGAATCTGCGAGGAGGGATAGCTCTGTAATCATCAGAGTATCAGACACTTTCTGGAGAGAAGTCACTATCTGACCATCATCCAAACTGATAAGCCAAGTCAAAATGGCTCTTGGCTGGAGTGTGGGCTCTGTGTGCCTTTAGATCACTGGCAGTGATTTACATAGTTGAGCTGCGTTAGCACCTGGGAAAGTACACAGAGTGTAATAGGCATTCAGTTCCCCCATGAATTGGAAATAGGGTACAGTTTTCCTTCCATATCCCTAGTAACACCCCTCAGGACATTTCCAAGTGCTGGGGATACACAGCTATGTATTCAGAGTCAATCAGTCATTTGATAAGGTATAGCCATAAATCTATGGGCTTTGATGATATGAGAACCTGCTCGGAAGCAGGCATATAAGATGGTCAATAAACAACGTGAATGTGTAGGCAAACCAATCATTCAGTGGCTGAAAAAGAACACGAGTTATGTGCTAGGCATTATGCCAAGAATTAGGTATTGAGAATGGAGCCATGGGAAGCCCTACAGATAGAATAAACAAAAGAATGGACTACAAATTTGAACTATCCTGAAAAGAATGATAAGGGACAAAGATAAGGAGATAAAACAAAGAAACAAAACAGGGAGACATGGATTAAGTATTTGAGATGGAAGAGGAAGTGTCAGGAAAAGTAAAAGAAATGAGCCCAAGGAAAGGTGAGGGAATGTGTAAAAGGTAAAAGTCTAAGCAGGATGTCTGGGTATCCGCATGGAGCTCACAGTTGATGTGGCAGAATTTGAGACTTTGGGAATCAGCTTAACATCAATGAAAAAACAAGTCCCCTCTAAAACAGAGACACTAGGAGCTGAGGGGTGGGTGCAGGGAGGAAAAGCCTAGGATTTTCAACCCCTCCGGAACTCACAGTTAATCTCCTGTATCACGAAAACAGCTCTGAGTCATCAAATAAAAATGCTCAGGTTTTTAGTATGAAAACCGAAAAGAGTAGCAGCAACCCTGGTTGTAATCCTAAATACTACGAAGATTTCACCCATTCCTGGAGTCTTTCTAATCCACAGTGCATGAAAAGGACTCTGTCATTTGCTTAATGTATACATCACCTTGGACATATAAACAATATGACTCTATAGAGTGGAGAAAATAGGTTATTATAAGGATTCTATGGGAGAGAGAGAGAGAGAGAGAGAGAGAGAGAGAGAGAGAGAGAGAGAGAGAGAGAGAGAGAGAGAGGAGGGAGGGAGGGAGGGAAAAAGGAAGGAAGGAAGGAAGGAAGGAAGGAAGGAAGGAAGGAAGGAAGGAAGGAAGGAAGGAAGAAAGGAAGGAAGGAAGGAAGGAAGGAAGATGAGGCATACCTAATGTCCTTGTGTCCTGACACATAATGGAAACTTAACAATTATTTGTTTCTTGCATTTGCTTTTCAACTGTCTTCCATGTCTAGTGCGCCCACTCCCACTCCTGCTTCTTTAACTTGAATAAGCTGAGTATTTACTAAGCCTTTTACTTACAGGCAGGAGTCAGCTTTCCCTCCTTTTTTCAACATTGTGAAGACAGATTTGCTTTTCCCTCAACCTACTCCAGTTCCAGTGTTGCAGGCTTGATGTCATCAGTAGCTACCTTCAGAAGTCCCTACACTCACTCACCACTCTCCTTTCCTTTCCCTTTCTGCTTAGACACATCTTTTATCCACTGGTCAGATGAACTCTAGTTTAATACTTTCGGTTACTGTCAAAACGAAGCTCCTCGAAAGCCCCATCATCTTTTATCTGTTCGCCAGGCTTCTTGAGAAAATTTGACACATCTCAGGATCAATGACTAAAACTGGTGTATATGCACCAGATAGAGAGTGAGGAGGCTCTTCTTAGTAAAAAAAAAAAAAAAAAAAAAAAACTCAAAAGTGAAGAATAATTTATCCCTGGCAAAGCACTTCTCCATTTACAACTCCAATCCATTTTCACACCCTGGGTTAAGAGCATGACTGAGCAGAAATTACTAGTACCATTTAAGTATAATGAAACCAACGCCCAAGATTAAATGACTTGTTCAATATCATTATTGTTACAAAGCTGCAGAGCTGGAAATTGAATCAAAATCTTCTGAAGGTAAAAGCCCAGTAATGCTGCAAACATTTTTTCATGGACAAAAAAAGGATCTGGGAATTACTAAATTTGTACCAAGATTTTATTTATTTATTTATTTCAGTTTCAGGTGTACAAAACAATGTAATAGTTAGACATTTATCATTTATACCCCTCACAAAATGATAACTGCCCTCCCCCAATCTACTACCCCTCAGACATCGCATACAGCCATTACATTTCCACTGTCTCTATTCCTAATGCTACACTCCACTTCTTGTATGTGTGTGTGTATATATATATAATTGGAGTTGACATTCATTATTATTCAGCTTCAGCTTCAGGTGTACAGCACAGTGATCAGGCATCTACACCATCCCTGAAGTGGTCTCCCTAACAAGATAAGTGTCCATCGGATACCCTACAAAATCTGTGCATTATTGATTATATTCCCCAAACTGACTTTCATATTCCCGTGGCAATCCTGTGGTTACCAACTGTGCTTTCTAATCCCCTCACCTTCTCCCTCATCCCCACTCCCCTTCCATCTAGTAACCCTCAGTTTTTTTCAAAGCATGTGAGATGTACAATCCATACCAACTATAATAAAAGGTATATATATAATATCAACCCATATTCCCTGGTTGATGCCAGAGACACAAATGAATGTTTTGGGTTTTTTTTCCCCCAGAAATTAGCTACTTACACCAGATGACACCTTAAAATTCAAATGCAGTACAGAGCCTTCCCACTTTTGTTAAATTTCATCATATTCCATAGCTTTAAAAAGCTATTTTCCTTGAACTTGCCTAAATAACTGATTTCTATTTTTGTATCTCCAAATAGGTGATATGCCAACAGTAATTCGTCTTGTACTGTTAACAAATAATGCTTTCAAATGCTTCTATAAAATCCACACTTATTGGCTGATTTTTGTATCTATATTATGAAATTTTGAATTACTTGAGACATAGCACATCAATAATTAAGATATCATGATTCAAGGCAACATGGATATGTATTTTAGAGATAAACACATATAAGTAACTCATATCATTTTTTCAGTCTCCCAAAAGTCTCTAGAACTTTATCAATTGAATTTTCCTTCCAGATATATTTAGTGTTTTCCATTCCCTCAAATCAACAAACTCTATTTTCTTTTATTTATTTTCTTGTTTATGTATTTTTATTTGTTTGTTTTGCCTTAGGATGTTAATACTTGTTCCTCCAACACAGCTCAGGACCAATTTTCTACTGATCTTCTAGGTTTCATATATTGTGGGAAACCTGTACATCCACCCTTGATACTATCAGTCAGGATAAGGAGCACCATAAAAAGCATCCGGTAAGTTACAATGCTATTGCTATTACGACACTATTCAAATATAGTGATTTCTTCTTTGGTGTTGTGTTTTTTCTTGGTTATGAAACTTATAAGACATCAACAGGATCTATTTTGCATACATTGTTGTATCCCAGTATATTGTTCAGTAAACTATGCATCAATCCTGAATAATATGTAGAGTCCTCCTTTATACATTTTATTTTCCCATATCTAGGAATCTCTAGGGAATGAGTAAATTACCATCCATGCTGTCCCTGGAAGTCAAACATCATATATCATCATCAGATTGATAAACATCATATGAACAGGTAGTACACTCACAGAGCAATTTCTAAAGAAATACAGCTTCTATTGTATTATCTGAGGGGAATATTTTCCTCTTTGCAAACCCTGCAATGTGGCTCAACACAACTGTTTCTCCATTTCTGCTTACTGGCTTTCCAGGCATGGAGAAGGTACATCACTGGATCGCCATTGCATTATTAGTGGTTTACATCTCCATACTTCTTGGTAATGGCACTCTTCTCTTTCTCATCAGGGGTGATCATAACCTCCATGAGCCCATGTACTATTTCTTAGCTATGTTGGCATCTACAGACCTTGGAGTGACATTGACCACGATGCCCACAGTTCTGGGTGTCCTGTGGTTAAATCAAAGAGAGATTGGCCATGGGGTCTGCTTCTCTCAGGCCTACTTTATCCATACTCTTTCTATTGTGGAGTCTGGTGTTTTGCTTGCCATGGCCTATGACCGTTTCGTTGCCATCTGCAACCCCTTGAGATATACTTCCATCCTTACCAACACCAGGGTAATGAAGATTGGGATGGGGGTATTAACAAGGGCTGGTCTGTCAATTATGCCAATAATTATTCGCCTTCACTGGTTTCCCTATTGTCAATCCCATGTACTTTCCCATGCTTTCTGTCTACACCAAGATATCATCAAGTTAGCCTGTGCTGACATCACCTTCAATCGTCTCTATCCAGTTGTGGTTGTATTTGCAATGGTCTTGTTGGACTTTTTGATCATATCTTTTTCCTACATTTTGATCCTCAAGACTGTCATGGGAATTGCTTCTGGAGAAGAAAGGGCCAAGGCCCTCAACACATGTATCTCCCATATCTGCTGTATCCTGGTCTTCTATGTCACTGTAGTTGGTCTGACATTTATCCATAGGTTTGGAAAACATGCTCCTCATGTTGTCCACATCACAATGAGCTATGTGTACTTCCTTTTCCCCCCTTTTATGAACCCTGTTATCTATAGCATTAAAACCAAGCAGATCCAGAGTGGAATAATTCGCTTATTCTCACTGCGTCATACTAGAGCATAACTTTGACTTATTGCTCTTTGAGGAATAACTCAGGGAACTTGGACAAGCTGACAGGAGCAACTGGGGGAAGGCATTTCAATAGAAACCAGCCTCTCTGGAATTTAGAACATCATGTTACCCTGCCTATTTGTTGCTGAGTTGTATATGATATAATATGCATACAACACTAAGCATATATCTCAAGTTTCCAACTGTTTTACTGCTTTCCCAACTAATTCACCCTGTTTGGTGAGTCTATGGTATTGGTGAGTCTATATTATTCTTGGATCTATGGTATGGGTCACCAGTGTTTTTGTCAAATCCCATTGTTTTCCTATATGTTCTGCATGTATTGGCTTTGATATAGCAATTAGATTCTTGACCTCAGATATTCATCTAGCTTCTTCATTGATATGGAGATAGTTGCTATCTAGAGAATTGCACTAAGTGAAGCAATGAAACTTACCGTGTCCTCAGTTCAATATGCCAACTCTAGGAAAAGTATAACTAAGTCTGTTCACTTAAATTTTTGAGAAACATTTATTAAATATTATTATTAATAATATATATGTAAATAATATAACAACAGAGATATAATTATATAATAATAAACAGACATATATTTTCTCATCCAGATGGCCATTGTCTGGATGAGTTAGTCCCAGACACTGATGAACAGAGATAGGTATGTTCAGATAGTAAAATTGTATTATGGTTCCTGATTGGAAGCACATCATAGGTGAGGCTAGATGGGTGTTCCTGAAATGTGCAAAATACCAGAGCTGAGCAAGAATTGGTCATGTGTGTGAGTGGGGAGAAAAGGATAGGATGGAGGCAATGCTTGTGTCTAGAAGGAAAAAAGGATCTTTTCTTGCTCCTAGTATCTATTAAAGTTGATTTTGTTCACAGTCGAGGCATGGCAGAAAAAGTTCATTGTTCTACAGCCAGCCAAAGAGCCAGTACCCATGACTCAAGTGACAGATTTTAAAGTGAATCAAAGAGACATTCTCATGAACAGAAGATAGAATATGAAATGTAAGGATTACACAAGAGGTGATCCAGTGACTAGTCACTTCCTTTCATATAGATGGACCTTGTCTCTGGGCTCTGTCACACTGGCATTCAAAGTAGTCTCTGACTTTTGCACCCACTCTTGGTCACAGGAAGGTGAAAATTGCCCAGAATTCCCTGGATTTATGAGTAACATGGAGAAAACATGAAACCAGATCTTTAGCAGCTTCCAGGATAGTAAATGATGTTTACCAGATCAGTTCAAGAGACTGTTTGTTGGTTTATTTGTTTACTTGTTTGTTTTTACTCAGCTCAACTTTGTGTCTGTCTGTAATTATGTGTGACATTTGTGTTTCTCCTTTCATAGCTTCTAGACTGTGTGCTCCAGGAGGATAATGATATCATAGGTCTTGTTCCCTACTGTATTATAGAAACATAATATTTAATAAAATATAATTTTTATTAAAATGAATGAAACTTAAAGTGACCAATGTCTCTCTGTATGTTTGTTGGTTCTTTTCTTTATGTCACTGTTATTATTCTCTGTAATGCCTTCAAATGTTTGGGCATCCTAAGTTGTATTCTCATCTAATTCCCTAAAAAATAAAAGATCGCGATTCTTTAAGTCAGAGTTCATCCTTTCCCCATGGTCTTGGAAATGAATTCGAGGGATCTATGTTTCATCAAAGGAAATCTTCCTTGACTTTCTTTCTATACCCAACAATGCTGGGACCTGCCATAGAAGACTAATATAAAAGGTATTAGGATAACAATATCTTTTATAAAGCCTTCAAGTGGTTACATTTGATTGACACCCTCAAAGGTTTCTCTCTTCTCTTTCCATCCTTCCCTATAGTACTGAGATGGAATGGAGAGATCAGAGAAAGAACTTATAAGATATAAAGGACTGGGAACTTCAGTTTCTCTTTGATGGAGTTAGTCCTATGAAACAGAGAAGAGCTCTGGGATCATGATGGTCCCAGCTGAACATCTGAAGAGTAGGGTCAAGGGAGGTAGGGAGGGAAACTTTCCTGATAGATCAATTTAATGCCCTGCTCTGATTTTTATATTCATATGTGCTTCACTATAGAGGCAAGGTCCTGGGAGTTCTCTAAAAAAACCTGGAGCATAAAGGTCATCCTCCCTACCTCTTCTTTCCTATCCCTACATGATGTTTAAAATTAATCACCTTCCTGGTGACAAAATTAACGCCCAAACCAGGACACAGGATGAGACCTTGGAGGACCACTATTCCAAAGCTCCAAATCCCCAAGGCTGGGAAAATAAAAAAGGAGAGAGGAGGCAGAAATGGGCCTTGGGGAGAACCTCCTGCAACAAATGCCCCTCGAAGCTTGGCTTCTGGGTATGATCTAAAGAAGTGATGTTAGAACCAAGAACTTGGCCAGGCTCAGATTCCAGGGTCACAACTATGACACTGATGAACAAACGATTGATAAGCAAGTCAGTAAATGGCTCCAGTGTGTCTTGTCCTGGAAGGCTCAGTAACAGGGTATGGCAGGGTAGGGTGGGATATAGAGAGTTGATTTATTGGAACTCACAGAGAAAGGCAGTAATATGTTAGTTACGATGTGGTGGGCCATAGGAATACATCCCAAAGTCTCCCCAAAAACATGGCTTCTGAATAATCTCCTCTTACAGATTTTTGGAACAGGGAAAAGCCAAAATCTGCCTTCCACTCCCTAGTAAGCAGGTATATTTTGGAAGTAAAAAGCTAAAGATTCATGGGAATAGAGGCAAATATATCTGGTGGGATTCAGGACTCTGGGATGGATTATCTGTTTCCTTTGGTGCTGTCTTCAGCTGTTTGAAACTGCTTCCTCTTTACCCACCTGGTATTTACTCCCCAAGAGCTTAAATTGGGTTGAGCAGGGGAGGCACTATAATGACCAAGGATATAGACTAACAGAAAGAAAAACTTGTCAAATAGACGAGTCTCAGATTAAAGCAGAGGCAGACATTGAGGACTTTGTTGTTTGATACTCTGCTTTAAATTGTTGCGTATTTCCAGAAGTAAATACAGTATTCATCAGGAAATAAATAAAGTCTTTATTATATCATAATTCTACAGAAGTATCTAATGAACCCAAAGAACTGGTGGTCACTCAGAAACAGGTTTGGTGCCTTGAGAGAGTTGTTATGTGAGTCTCGTTGGTGTTTGCCAGCTGGAAACAAATGGGATTATAGAGTACAGAGTGATGTCAAAGAAAAAACATGGTTCCAGCCTGGCGATATGTTATCAGAGTTACGTGGCATAAAATACTGTAACAAGATGCATTCAGATAATAATAGATTAACAAACAGCCCAATGTATTCTGACCTGCCAGTCAGCACCCATTTTCTCCTGTATGCAGAAGAGTAGATATGGGTTTACTACTATAAAGAAGTCCTTTCTTAAAGCATATGCATATATTAAAACATTAGTGGGATACACATGTCATCCTGTTGCCCTGACAGGGTTCTGGGTGTGAATCTGCTACTGGCTTCATGCCATTCCAGGTATACTGAGACACTGGTAAGACTTAACATTACAATACAACACAGCTGATTTGATTGAACAAAATGTGACACATTTAAATTACACATTAAAAATTTTTTTTTATTTATGTGTAACTTTAAGGGTCAGGTACGACCTTCACTGAAATCAACATTCTCTATAACATCATAGATGCTCAATATAAACCGTCAGAATGGCAGGATGAGGTTTTTTTTCCCCAACCATTCTTAGAGGGCCTCTGCCTGGCACTCTGTGTCTCTGAGAAGCCTGGTTTTGGCTATAGAGGCATGAATGTAAGTTGGAGAGAAGAGGCCCAGCATTATCACCAGCACTGGGAACCACAAGAGTTGAAGCACTGCTAGGTGCTAGTTAGAGGGAGACTTAGGATCCATCAACCAACCTGTGGAGAAGCTAGGCAATCAACATGTTTGTGGGCCACATGCTAACACAAGAGTGCCTAAGGGACAAGCACTGCTTGTCCTTTGCACTAAGGATTAGATGACTTAGTGGTCAGCCCAAGTGGGCAAGACAAGAAATAATGAATGAAGAGGACAGAACAATCCTTAAGTGGGAGGTTAAAGGTCAGTGGAATAGACGGGAAGGAAAATTTGTGAAGGAAGTATAGAAGACAAGGAGGGAGAGTCAGGGAGACAGGAGTGAAGATCAAAACAGGAGCCCAAGGGAAGGTCTGTCTGTGTGTAGGATGTCAAAGGAAGAAGAGAAATCAAGATGTTCCCCTGGGACCCAAAGTCTCAGGGATAAAATATTGAATTCAGGGAAATAATTCCTCATCAGTGACTAACCCCTAGGAGTTCCTGTGCATGCAGGTTTGGGCGGGTTGGGGTGGTGTGCTATCTGAGCCATGAGAAAACAGGCCCAAACTTTCAGTCCCTCCCAGGACTTGGAGTCTTATCTCTTGGGCACAGCCTTATGGTCTCCAACCATTCCCCTCCTAAGCTTTGCGAATACTGCTGCCTCCGCCTACAGTGAATGATTCAAGATAAAGCACTCTTGGAACAGGGCAGAGGACAGTCTCTCAAGTCTCATATGGTTCAGATGTAAGAGAAGCTCTGCCACATACAGGCATATAACATTGCAAAGTCACTTAACCACTAAATTTTAGTTATTTCATTAACTGGAATAAAACCATTCCTAACAGAGGTTTTTGAAATTAAAAAGAAAAATAATGTTTCTGATGTGCTGGTATATTAGGAGACACACTGGCTCCATATAAGTATTCAAATGTATTCTTTTACTTATGCATTCTGCCTATATCTATTTTTATGATCTAGTGGCTCATATCCAAGTTGCAATTGAGACTAAACATTTCTCAAGCCTTTCTCAGTAGTTAGTAAGTAGTCAGACATTCCTCAAAGTTTTACTTCTACCAAGGCAAAGCTACCCTTCTTTATCCAATTATACCTCACAAGCAACTTAAGCTTCACGTGGCTCTTTGCTCTTATGGAGCCCCCAGTTCACTCAGATTTGTTGCATCTTCAATCAATTACTTAACTGACCCAGAGTAGGTAATCCAGCTATGACCTCTTTATCTTTCTGAAAACCCATCATCACATGCTTCTCAATACACAATCTAGTACAGTGGTTTTGGGATCAACCAGTACACACTTACTGGCTGTGTACTTTTTAACAAATCATTTCATCTTTCTGTGTTTCAATCTGTTCAACTTTAAATGGGGATACTAATAGTATCCACATTATTGGATTGCTTTAATGATGAAATGCATTAGTATATATATTAATAATGCACTTAATATCCAGTTTCCCCGAAAATAAGACCCAGCCAGACAATCAGCTCTAATGCGTCTTTTGGAGCAAAATTAATATAAGACCGGGTCTTATATTATATTATGTTATATAAGACCCAGTTTTATGTTTTCTTTTTTTGTCTGCTACTAGACATTATTTGTTTAAATTCAAATGTATTGGAGTGACAATGGTTAGCAAAATTACATAGGTTTCAAGTATACATTTCTGTAATGCATCATCTATATATCACATTGTGTGTTCACCACCCAGAGTCAGTTCCCCTCCATCACCATATATTTGACCCCGTTTACCCTCTTCTACCACCTCCCTCCTCCCTTACCTTCTGGTAACCACTAAACTATAGTCTATGTGTATGAGTTTTTGTTTCTTTGTCTTGTTTCTTTGTTGCTTTCAGTTTTATATCCCACATATCAGTGAAGTTAGTCATATGGTTCTTGACTTTTTCTGACTTATTTCGCTTTGCATTATAATCTCAAGATCCATCCATGTTGTCACAAATGGCACTATTTCATCTTTTCTTATGGCAGAATAGTATGTCTTTGTGTATATATACCACAACATTTTTATCCAATCATCTATCAAAGGACATTTTGGTTGTTTCCATATCTTGGCCACCGTAAATAATGCTGCAGTGAACATTGGAGGACATATATCTTTTCACATAAATGTTTTCAGATTTTTTGGGTAGATACCCAACAGAGGATTGCTGAGTCATGTGGTAATTCTGTTCTTAATTTTTTGAGGAACCTCCACACTGCCTTCCATAACGGCTGCACCAATCTGCATTCCCACCAACAGTGTATGAGGGTTCCTTTTTCTCCACAGCCTCTCCAACACTTATTATTATTTGTCTTGTTGATGATAGCCATTCTAACTGATGTGAGGTGATATCTCATTGTGCTTTTTATTTGCATTTCTCTGATGATTAGTGATGTTGACCATCTTTCACATGTCTATTGGCCATTTGTATGTCATCTTTGGAGAAATGTCTATCCAGGTCCTTTGCCCAATTTTTAATTATACAACTCAACAACAAAAACAAACAATCCAATTAAAAAATAATTCCCACTTTCTTGAAGTGTTGAGAATGGAGGAGGGTTTGAATTTAAGCCCACTTTTGGGCTGAAGTCTCCCCCTGGTGGTAACACTGGAAAACCACAGTTTGTATATTGACTTGGCTGTTTCACTTCTCCTACAGTAATCTCATACCCCACCAAGCCTGGCTAAGTGGGCCAGGTATCAATTCTGGATAAAGGACCCCTTAAATATAACTTACACTGGAACCCTGAAAAGCTCGCCAGGCTTTCCAGGCCCACATATATCCCTGCCTCTCTCTTCCACAAGCATTTTCAATCTCTGATACAGAATAGGCTCAATTGTGCTTTTTGTGGACAGAGAGAGTGGACAAAGACAGTCATGTTCTTATACACACACAGAGACAAGGTCTCTCTGTCTCTCTCTCTCTCTCTCTCACACACACACACACGCGCACACACACACACTCACACACACACACACACACAGGCACATGTTCAAATAATATCACATGCACTAAAAACCACTAGCACATATACAAATAAGCACACTCTTGCATTACTACTTTTGGTAATGAATTTAAATATTTAGTAACGGATCGATATTAAATACTTTTAATAATGATTCGATATTTAGTAATACATTCAAAGTTAAGGCCTGAATGACTTACACCAATATATTGATACTCAACTTCCCTATCATATACCCATGTTCACTTCACTTCATATCAACAAGATTTCAACATCACTCTTGGGGACAGAGATGGAGTCAAAGACCATTCCCTGATTGTTCCTTGCTGCCAGCCTTCTGAAATCAATTCTGCCTTCCTAGCCTGGGCTAGTCACACTGCTTATTTTCTTTACTAAAAGTGAGCTTCGTAAAGACAAGACCATGTCATGTTTACCTGTATATCTGTAAGGCTCTGCTCAGGGATTTTCAGAATAAGCACTTAAAGATGCACAGTGAATGAAAATTGATAAAGACATTTAATATAATTTCACTTTCAAATAGGATTGTTTTGTGATATGATAAAATTAATCTAAAGATCATTAGGGAATAAAAAAGCAAAAAGAGCTAAGTGTATTGTTTATAAATGACTACTTCTTGAGTACTAGTCCTTCATTATTATATAATTCAGAGAAGCACAGTAGAAAGCTGTTATATAAATGCTAGTAAAAAATATAATAAGGCAAAGATTACAAGTCTCTATATAAGTGGCAAGTTATCATTACATAGCATTGTTTAACTCTGTGGAACACTATCAGTTAAATAGCCTCACATAACTATATATACCAAATAACATGGGTGTCCAGTGCAGACTTTAAATCCTCCCTACATATTGCTAACAATGTACGCTACAAATATATATATATATATACACATATATATAATACACACACACACACACACACACACACACACACACACACACACACAGAGTCATTCCCTGCCTTCTTAAGCTCAATCATCAATATGTATACAATCTTTGACATGTCATATAAACCCCCTCAGAGTCTTATCCCTACATACTTCTACTGTCTCATTCCAAAGCATTACCTCTCTTGAATTTTATGAATATATTTCTCAGAACACATAAAGTTGTCCTCACCTCAATGCCCCAGCTTATACTATTCCTTCTTCCTGGAAATACTTTCTATAAAACCCTACCTTATGGTTAATTCTTAGTCTTCATAGCTCAGTTTTGAGTACTTTCCCTGGGCCTCCCAGATGGGGTGTGTGGGGACAGATCCCCAGAGAGCAGTTTCCAGGGTCTCGGCCTCACGTCGGGGAGTGCTGACTCGGGTAGTAGATCGCCATCGGTTGTGGCTAGTTGGCCGTCAGCTGTAGCCAGTTAGCCATTGGCCACTAATATAACTGCCGCGGCTGCGTTGGGGAGTGGAGTTGGGAGGAGAGTCGAGGGGAGTTGAGGAGAGTCGGTCAGTTGGCAGAAAAGTGTACAGCAGGTCGCACGTCGTGTGAATCCAGCCTCCAGTGAGACTATACTGGTATGACTCCCCTACCTATGGCTCCATGGGTGTTCCTTTTTGGCCTAGCCACATCCTGCGTTCTTATGTGGGGAGCAGGAGCAGAGACCCACAGGCCGCCCTGCGTGACAGGGTGGTTATCACCCACGCATCTCATGTCCATCTCTTTGGTGGCACTTATGATACTTATTGTATCCTCTCATATGATAGATGCTCCCAAATGATAGTAATAGTTGTTCATCATCACAATAGCAGCATTGTTGCTGCGATCCTATCCTATCCTATCCTATCCCTCACAAGGCTTCCCTTAGGTAGCCGCCAAAATTAGGTTCTCAAAGTAAAGGGAGGATTTTCTCAATTTTTTCTGGTAGGAGTTTCCTCTCCTAGATGCCAAAATGAAAACGTTCAGCTCTCTTCTTTTGTACCAGAGCCAGAACCTCTTTATAAACTATAATTTGGTAAGGTGTCTTGCTCTCTGCATCCTGTCCTGTCACTCTCACTCAGCCTGCGTACCCTCTGGCTGTAACCACTAGTTGTTTACGTGGTCTAAGGTGGTGCCACTTCCTATCTGTGTGTATTCTGATCACACCGGCATGTCATAAGCTTCGTGGGCCTCTATCCTTACTTTGGATCTATATGCCCCATTTGGGAGAGGTTCATCCTCACATAACTCTGATCAACCATCCCATTTGAAGGATATAATATAACGCTTTGTTCATGCCACTTTGTGTGTGTGTGTGTGTGTGTGTGTGTGTGTGTGTGTGTTGAAAGGGAAGAGAAATGTGCATATAACTTAACCACACTGAGGCTGTAACACAGAAGAAGAAGAAATACAAACTGACTTTTCTAAAAGATGATAATATTTGCTACCAGAAGAGTGAAGGAGGCAAGAAGAGAGGAAATATTGGGGAAGAACGGCTTGTAGTAGGGCTTGTTGAAAGAGTTTTGTACACCTGAAACTAATTTTTTTAAATAAAGTTGAATGGAGAACCTTGAAAAAGTTTGAGACACTGGCCTGGACATATATTTGGGGTGGGAGTGCATAGGAAAGGTTTTTATCTGGCTGACCTTTGCTCTGGGCTTAAAGATACCGTGACTGGCAGAGACAAAAGGCAAATGAATAATCTTGTAAAAGGAAATACAAAAGTAAGTGTGAAAATGAGTGCAAGAGTAAGAGGACATTGGGGCAGTGGGAGCTGTGATGCCTCCAGGAAGGTGGCAGTTTAGAGCCGATGGGGAGTTGCATGGATAATCTCCATATACCACATCCAGCCTCTGGCCAACGATGGGTCTATTGTAATGAACAGAAGGAGGAGACAAATGAGTTGGCAGGTGACTGGGATTAGTTTTTTCATAAAGTGGAAAAAGTGTGTGAGGCAGTACCACTTTTCCTGAAGGCAAAGCCTGGAGACTAAACCCTATAAAGTTAGGGCTCTTCGGGCTCAGGTGAACCAGTGGAAGGAGAGAGGGATGGAGGCCGAGGAGAGTAATGATGGTTCCTGCCTACATAGCTTCCAGTCCTGGGGACTCTTTGTTTGCCCTCAGCTTCTCCCAGCTGGAGCCATAGCATTTCACACATACAGGGGAAAGAGAATAAATCCTTCCCTGACAGCCACAGTCTGATGCCTTTCACTGACCTCGGTGACATCCTGCCTACCCTCTTCCTTTTCCTATACAAATTACCTCGACTTACCTTTTCTAACATTAGCAACTGCTGGTGAGACATGGGACACATGAGAATAAAGAGAAAAAAATCAGGGAGAGAAGGATGTACAGGTGTCAAAGAAAGCAGTAATCCTGAAAGGAAGTGGTCTGAGTTCTAATTCTGACTATTGCCCTAAATGTGTGAATGACCTTAGGCAAGTGGATTTCCCACGTTATGCCTTACTTATTATTTTCATTTGCAAAATGAAGTCTTAGAAACCAGGATCCCAACTGAGTAACACAAATATTTGATTAATGGATGGAAGGGATTGAAAAGGAGCTGTCATAAAAATTAGAAGAAAGTCAACAGGTACTGGCATCAAGAATTCCAAGAGAGCTTTAGAAATAAAGGCATAGGCGTAAGATACAACTATTGCAAAGAAATCAGTTATGAATAAATCATCGCTATCCCTCCTTGTTGCATCCACCAACTTTCTATTCACATCAGTTTATTCACTAAAGATTTTAGCACTGACTCATTTTTCTCTTTCCATTACTGATCCAGATATAATTCATTCTCAGTGATTTTCCATAGTCTCTGCTTTAATCCAAATAGCAGCCTCGTTTTCTGCTCCTGACCTCCTTTCATCAAGGACTGTGTCCTTTATCTTAAATCAGTAACTCAGTCCGATCCCATATTCTAGAAACCAGATCCATTTTCTCTGTTTCTTACTCTCTCACGTTTTAATTTTTCTTTTTATCCGGGTTGTGTCTACTGTACATCGTCAGAAGCACACCTTTACATATACCATTAACTTCAGGCATGCCAGCTACCTAACTTCAATCTAGTTCAATTCAACTCTCCACATGGTTCTCTCCTGCATTGGAGCAGATAACTGTAGTGACTGAAAGCACACCTAAATGCTGTCTAGTTCCACTCTGAATTTATAAACCTCAAATGGCCTTCATCACTGCCCGGAATCCTACTACGTAGCCCTAGTACATCTGTTCTCTCACTCTTCCTCTTTCTCTCACAAACACACTAGAATCAAATTTTCTTCCCAACCACTCTAGTAAAACTGCTCTTCTCAAGATCAACCATGAGTTGCATATTGTTAAAGTCTTTGATCACTTCTCAGTATTTATTAGCTTGACCCCTTAGCAACATTATATGGAATTGATTGATCCCTTTTGAAACTCATACAAGACCACACTCTGATTTTGTTCTTAACTGGCAATTTTCCCCCTTAATCTATTTTATTTATGTCTATTTTGGCCTCTAAATTTTAGATTTGTCTAAGATTCAATACTAGAAACTTCTCTCTACACTTACTTCTTAGGTTTCCTCATCCAGCTTGTGTGCTAATATCTTTCAAATTTATCTTTCTTCCCCAACTTACTTCTGAGGTCCACATTTCTACTACTAAGTTGATAAAAACAAATAAATGAAAATGCTGCTGAGGGAAGTGATTATAAATTAAATTTTTGACATACTTTTGAGATAACTATAAAACATGTAAGTGAAGGCGCTCAGCGTGCTGCTATGAATACGAGCCTAGAAATCAAAAAAGAAAAGTTACAGAAATATATTTGATACTCGTTAACATATAGATGGTAAAAAGTCATGAGAGTGATGATATTGCCTGAGGAGGAACAAAGAGTATGGTCAGAAAATTTCCCGGGATGTGAATGGCTATAATTAAGAAATAAGCTCAAATTCATAAAATCCTTTCTAAAAGCAAGGTCCATAAGTTTAGTACCTATGCTTTCTTCTATGTAATTTATTGTTTCAGGTCTTGTATTTAGGTCTTTGATCCATTTTGAGTTAATTTTGGTATATGGTGACAGACAGATAACAGTTTCATTTCATTCTTTTGCATATGGCTTTCCAATTTTTCCAATACGATTTATTGAAGAGGCTTTCCTTTTTAATTGGGTTGTTTGTTTGTTTGTTGTTTAGTTGTATGAGTTCCTTATATATTTTGGATGCTAGCCCTTTATCCGAGGCATTGTTTGCAAATATCTTCTCCCATTCATTTTGTTGCCTCTTTATTTTGCCAATGGTTTCTTCTGCTGTGCAGAAGCTTTTTAGTTTGATGTGGTCCCATTGATTTATTTTAGCTTTTACTTCCCTTCTCTTTGAGGTCAAATTCATAAAATCCTCTTTGAATCCAAGGTCCATAAGTTTAGTACCTATGCTTTCTTCTATGCAATTTATTGTTTCAAGTCTTGTATTTAGGTCTTTGATCCATTTTGAGTTAATTTTGGTATATGGTGACAGACAGATAACAGACTCATTTCATTCTTTTGCATATGGCTTTCCAATTTTTCCAATATGATTTATTGAAGAGGTTTCTTTTCTCCATTGTATGTTTTTGGCTTCTTTGTCAAAAATTATCTGCCCATATATATGTGGGTTTATTTCTGGATTCTCAATTCTGTTCCATTGGGCAGTGTGTCTGTTTTTCTGCAAATATCATGCTGTTTTGATTATTGTCACTTTGTAATAAAAACTGAAGTCAGGGATTTTGATACCTCCAGCATTGTTCTTTTTTCTTAGGATTGCTTCAGCTATTCAGGGTCTTTTGTGATTTCACACAAATCTGATGATTGTTTTGTTCTATTTTTTTTTAATGTCATTGAGATTTTTATGGGGATTGCATTAAATCTGTATGTTGCTTTAGGTAATATGGCCATTTTAACTATGTTGATTCTTCCAATCCATGAACACAGAATATCTTTCCATTTCTTTGTGTTTCCTTCAATTTCTTTTAATAGTGTCTTATAGTTTTCAGTGTATAGGTCCTTCACATCTTTTGTTAAGTTTACTACTCAGTATTTAATGCTTTTTGTTGCAACGCAAAAGGAATTGTTTATTTTCATTTCTTTTTCTGAAATTTCATTGTTAGTATATAGCAATGCAATAGATTTTTGTACATTGATTTTTATGAATGTGACCTCAAAGGCAAGGGAAATAAAAGCAAAAAAAAAAAAATGGATGGAACTATATCAAACTAAAAAGCTCCTGAATAGCAAAAGAAACCATCAACAAAACAAAGAGGCAACCAACCAAATGGGAGAAGATATTTGCAAACAACACCTGCAATAAGGGGCTAATATCCAAATATGCATGTATACTCATACAACTCAACAACAAAAAAACAAACAATCCAATTATAAAATGGGCAGACAACCTGAACAGATATTTCTCCCAAAAAGACATGCAAATGGCCAACAGATATACAAAAAGACTCAATGTCACTAGCTACTAGGAAAATGCAAATCAAAACCACACTGAGATACCACCTCACATCTGTTACAATGGCTATTATCAACAAGACAAGGAATAACAAGTGTCAGAGAGGAGTGGAGAAAAAGGAACCCTCATATACTGCTGGTGGGAATGTAAATTGGTACAGCCCTTATGGAAAACAGTATGAAGTTTCCTCAAAAGCTTAAGAATACAATTACCATATAACACAGCAATCCCTCTTCTGGGTATCTACCAAAAAAAAATCTGAAAACATTTATCTGAAAAGATATATGTACCCCTATGTTCATTGCAGCATTATTCACAGTAGCCAAGACATGGAAACAACAAAAATGTCCTTCAATAGATGATTGGATAAAGAAGATGTGGTACATATATACACAATGGAATACCAGTCTGCCATAAGAAAAGATGAAATAGTGCCATTTGTGACAACAGAGATGGATCTTGAGGATTATTATGCTAAGCAAAATAAGTCAGACAGAAAAAATCGAGAACTATATGATTTTACTGATATGTAGGATGTAAAACTGAAAGCAACAAAGGAACAAGACAAACAAACAGAGAAACAAAAACTCATAGACACAGACAGTAGTTTAGTGGTTACCAGAAGGTAAGGGGGGATGGTAGAAGAGGGCAAAGGGGGTCAAGTATAGAATGATGGAAGGAGAACTGACTCTGGGTAGTGAACACACGATACAATATATAGATTATGTATTATAGAAATGTACACTTGAAACCTATGTAATTTAATCATTGTCACCCTGATAAATTTAATAAAAAATTAAAAAGGAGAGGTAAGCAATGGATAGAAACAAAACGGAATAAAAATAATAGAAATATTGAGGAAAACCTTGTAAGGATGGTGCTATCAAAGAAAGTTTCAATCAGGTGGTGAGGATGGTGGAATTAATAACAGTGAAGTAGAGGATGTACAAAGATGATGATGATGACATTTCTGCTTGTAACAGTGTAAATATTAATGAAGCAAAAAATTAATAACTAGAAATACCTGTTTCTTTTCAGGTCAGTCCATGAGGAATGCCAGCCCAATATCACCTCAGTCCTCAAATCATGCTCCTGTCCAACATCTCTTAGGTTAGCTCCATGTTCTACTTCATCAGCTATCCTGGATTGGAAGCCAACAAACATTGGATTTTCATCCTCTTTTTCCTTATGTACCTGATGGCCATTTCAGACAATTGTTTCATTCTGACCATTATTAAGACCAGCCCTCGTTTCCACACACCCATGTACTAACTACTATCCTCTCTGGCCCTCATGGACCTGAGTGTGTCAATAGCCATGTTGCCCACTATGGGAATCTTTTGACTCAACTCCCACGGTATCTACTTGGAAGACTGTTAAATTCAGTGTTCTGCATCCACTCATTTTGCTTCACGGAGTCCTCAGTGCTCCTTGTCATGTCCTTTGGCTGCTTTGTGGCCATCTGCCAGCTCCTGAAATACTGTCATTACCACTGACCAGCACGTGGTCAGAGCAGGCCTGGTTGTCATTTTCCAGGGACCGGTGGCCCTTGTTCCTATTAGCCTCCTCCTGAAGACTTTTCCCTATTGTAGGCCTCAAATCCTCTCTCATTCTTTCTGTCTACACCAGGTGATATACTTGGCCTGCACAGACACCGCCTTCAACAACCTGTATGGGCTGACACCGGTGGTGTTCGCTGTGATGCTGGACCTGGTGCTCATTGGGCTGTCCTATGGAGTCATCCTACACACAGAGGAAAGACTGGCCTCCCAGGAGGAATGGCATTAAATCTTCCAAACATGTACCTCACACCTCTGTACCATGTTAGTATTCTGTGTGCCTATGGTGGGGCTATCCTAGTGTACTACTTTGGGAAGCATGCCGCATCTGCTGTCCCCATTCTCGGCAAATGTCTACCTTTTTGTGCCTCCCATGCTTAATAATATAAAGTATTAAGACCAAGAAGATCCATCATGCTATCAGGAAACTCCTGGATTTTGGAAAGGCCGGTGTTGAGTCCTAGAGCTAAAAATTCCGCTGAGTGCCCAGAAGAAAGTCCCCAGTCAGACTAAGAATTTATAGCATTGAATACCTATTATTACATCCTGTGTTTCCCAAGATTTTTTTCCATTGTCCTAAATAAAATATGAGTGAATTTCTTTCCTGAGTTATGAGTTAATAATGCTGACCTTCTCTTGCTTAAGTGATAATGCCTTCTCCTATATATGACAC